>NW_021827848.1:0-7500 GCF_006345805.1 Octopus sinensis
TACCCTCCAAGGCGCAAGTAAGGGCAAGGTTGTATATGGAAGAATTCCAGTCGCCCATGCATACCGGCCTCCCCTCTCCACGCCACAAGTGTTATCCAAGGGAAAGGCAAAGGGGCCGATACAGCTTGGAACCTATGACGTTGCAACTCATTTCTACAGCTGAGTGAACTGCAACAACGCGAAATAAAGTGTCTTGCTCAAGAACACAACATGTAGACCGGTCCGGGATTCCAACTCACAACCTCACGATCGTAAGCTCGACGCTCTAACCACTGAGCCATGGTACTTCACATTATATAGATATATATATATATATATATATATATATATATATATATTATATATATATATATATATATATAGATATATATATATATATATATATTATTACATATAAATAATATATACACAAACACACACACACTCATAAATGTATAAATAAACACACTTAGATATCTATAAATGTATACACAAACTCTCACACACACTCACACGCATGTATCTGTATTGATTTATATCCTGTTACTATATTTATACATTTTATACGTATCTTTTTTCAAAATACTCAAGACTGAATGGTACTTGACGCCGGAGACTAATTGTTCGAGCGCCTCTGACACTTGTTGAGAGTGGATGGCAAAGCAAGTTAAGTCTGACCAGATCCTATCTGCTATAGGCGCAAGGCTTGAAATTTTGGAGGAAGTGGGTCAGTCGATTTAATCGACACCAGTACGCAACAGGTACTTAATTTATTGACCCCGAAAGGATGAAAGGCAAAGTTGACCTCGGTGGAATTTGAACTAAGAACGTAGCGACGGGCAAAATACCGCTAAGCACTTCGTCCGGCGTGCTAACGATTCTTTTTCACACAAGGGACAAGGCCCAAAATTCTGGGGGAGAAGGCCAGTCGATTAGATCGACTCCAATACGCAACTGTTACTTAATTTATCGATCCTCGAAAGGATGAAAGGCAAAGTTGACCTCGGCGGAATTTGAACTCAGAACGTAGCAACGGACAAAATACCGCCAAGCACTTAGTCCGGCGTGCTAACGATTCTTATCTCTGTATTGCCCACAAGGGGCTAAACATACAGGGGATATACAAGGACAAACAAGGAGATTAAATCGATTACATCGATCCCAGTGCGTAACTGGTACTTAATTTATCGACTCCGAAAGGATGAGAGGCAAAGTTGACCTCGGCGGAATTTGAACTCAGAACGTAGCGACGGGCGAAATACCTGTTTCTTTACCACCCACAAGGAGCTAAACATAGAGAGGACAAATAAGGACAGACAAACGGATTAAGTCGATTATATCGACATCACGGGCGTAACTGGTACTTATTTAATCGACCCCGAAAGGATGACAGGCAAAGTCGACCTCGGCGGAATTTGAACTCAGAACGTAACGGCAGACGAAATACCGCTTAGCATTTCGCCCGGCGTGCTAACGTTTCTGCCAGCTCGCCGCTTTATATAGTCTAATCAGATCTTACTAAAACAGCATAGTTCCCATCACTTTCGGAAACATTTTTTTCACACTCAGAGTTGCTGAAGCGTGGCACAAACTACCTTCATCAGTTGTTAGTTGCCGAAACATTGCTTCCTTTAAAACTTCCTTTTTCCTGATACTCGTCAACACTACACCTGTTATCCCCACCTCCATACGCATGCATATTATGACTCTTACACTGTTCACTTCCCTAACTTTTGAACATAATTATATTACCCTACATGCACCTTTGATGAGCTGTAATGTACCTGGGCACTATACACAATAATTTCATTATTATTATTATTATTATTATTATTATTATTATTTTTTCCTTCTTTCAAATTTGCTTCCATTTCTTGCCGAGTGTCTTCCCGACTCCTAGGGCAAAGAAACTCATAGTATACATTGGTAGGCCATTAAACTAAACTCAATAATTCGTTCATTTTTTTTTAAGTTAAATTGAAATACCATGGGTAGTAATAGTTCTCACATCGACAATGCTCTTCTCAATACGTTGTGATGTACCAGTTAAGACACTCTTTTGCACTTCTTGCAGGGATGGTAAGCCAGGGATCATTCTCATATAATTTTCGGTTCCCTTCTTGATCATTCCTAGTGCTTTCACGATCACTGGTATTATTATTATTATTATTATTATTATTATTATTATTATTAATTATTATTATATATCATCATCATCATCATCATCATCATCATCATCATCATCATTAAATTTTAAAGAGTTGGTGCTGATGTGGCCGTTGGCAGAATTTGAACTCAGAATGCGAGGAACCTGAATAGATTAATAGTAAAGTAATTCAATCGGGCGCTCTAGCGATCGTTCCAATTCGACACCCTATTATCGTTGAGACGTCGTTGATGATGATGATGATCATGATCATGATTACGATGATTATAATTATCATTATTATTATTATTATTATTATTATTATTATTATTATTATTATTATATTATTATTATTATTATTATTATTATAAGGGTGATTTTGATTGCGGTGATAATGGTGACGATGGTGACGATGGTGATTAAGATACACAGAGTTTGACGAAACAGATTTGCGCATGTCTGTTTATATTTTTATGTGCGTCCAAAGACTAGCACACTAAAGCACTCTCTCTCTCTCTATCCCTATCTATCTATCTTTCTATCTCTAACTCACACACACACACACACACACACACACACACACAACAGACAAATACACACACACAGTTATTCAATCTATGTGTGCATGTGTTTGTATGTATTCACAGAAAACCAGTAACGACAAAATGAACGCACAGGCGCACCCCGTTATTTAGAGTGTATGTTCGTTTAGGTTTCGACATGTGTGTGTGTGTGTGTGTGTGTGTAAAAAAAGAGGACAAAACTAATACCAATTCAAATACACACACACACACCACACACACACACACATACACTCTCTCTCTCTCATACACATGCGCACATACACACGCACACACATACCTATAAATTGGCTGTGTGTTTTCTATACTTTTGTGTATGAATGTGTGTGCGTGCGTGTTTTTGTGTGCATGATTCATTGTAACTGTGCTTGTGCTTTTTGTGTGTCAATATGTGTATCTATGAGTGTGTGTGTATGTGTGTGTATGTGTGTGTGTGTGCGCGCGCGCGCGTGTGTGTGTGTGTGTGTGTGTGTGTGTGTGTGTGTGTGTGCACGCGCCCGTGAGCTTTAGAGTGTCAGTGTGAAAGTAAGTAGACCTACATAAACATTTAGACAAGTCTCCTGGTCATTTGAAGTATATAGTCAACACATTTACATATACACACACATACACAGGCAACCACCCATCCCCCGACATACATACGTACATACGCACAAACACAAACACATACACATACACACACATGCACACGCAATCTCACTCACACACATACACCCGTACACATAGCCATGCTCTCTTCTGATTGGCTGATGGACAAGTGGCGTGATCTTGACAAAATAACTTCAGCAGGCGCTATGGAAAAGATTGCCAGGGATTTTCGGGCTATCGGGTTAGGGATCAATCTAGAATAGTAAACAATTAAAGGGGGGAATTCGTAGGGGCAAGGGAATTTAGACGTACGTTGTAGGGTTACCAATGTGTATATGTATGTGTGCGTATGTGGGTACGTTTTTTTTCTCCTTGTGTGTGAGTGTGTGTGTGTGTGTGGTTGTGCGTGAGTGTCTATGTATGGGTACGTGTCGGAGTATATGTGAAGGATCCGCCTTTTTGTGGGTATTTTTTTTTTTTAGTAATCGTGCTAATAGCTGGAATTATATGATGTGGCCCCTCGGTGGTATTTAAGTTTTCGTCCTTCACCATTGTAACATGAAATAAAAAAATAAAAAAGCAATGCAAAAAAAATTACAAGCCAAAGAGGGAACTCGAACATCTGTGTAGCCGTCCAATACGCTAGAAACAGCAGCTAAGTGTCTCTAAATTCACAACATCCTACGACATGTTTCTAGAGAAGGCCACATTGGGTAATATGATCCTGGATCTGTTGCGCATAAAACACGACGGGGTTGCCACGACTGGCATTTCTTTAGTATTTTACCATAGGTTTATTTGATCACTTACTACCTAGGGCTAAAAACAACAGCAATTCTTTGTGATCGTCAAATCTGATAAAAGAAATGAGAATCCAAATATTTGTTAAACTAAAGATTGGAGTTTTGTGACAAATCACAATGGATAGATGTAATTTTACGTAACCTGAGTTTTTTTTTCCTTCGTCTCAGTGACCATGTTGGGGCATTGTTTTGAGGGGTGTAGTCCAACAAATCGACAGCCCTCTACTTATTTCTAAGTCTGGTACTTATATTATCGGTTTTCTTTTGCTGTTATGGGGACGTCAGCGAAACACCACTGGTTGTCAAGCAGCGTGATGATACGTAAATGTAGACACATATACACATACATATGTATGTATGGTATATATATATATATATATATATATGTGTGTGTGTGTGTGTGTGTGTGTGTGTGTGTGTGTGTGTATGTGTGTGTGTGTGTGTGTGTGTGTGTGCGTGTGTGTGTGTGTGTGTATACATAACTTAGATAACTTAGATATGTTTCGACCAAAGATTGGTCCAGGCCATGTCTAACTTAATAGCACCACCAGATAGGATTATTCGAATCCTGTTTAAGTCAAGATTCGAATCATATACAATTATGTGTGTGTATACATGTTCACACACTCACTCACACACATACGCATGCACGCACACACACACATACACATATATGGCCGGATTTTAAATAGTTTCCGTGTATGAAACTATACACGGAAAAATGGCCACTTACTCTATATAAAGTAAGTGGCCATTTTATTAGATACCTTTTGCTGCAGTGTTGCTAATGTTATACGACTTTCTTTGTATCTTGGCCCACCAGCTCTTCATTCAACTGAAGAATCTGTACCTAACTCTTCCAAAAATCTCAGAAATACGATTCTTTCTACACTGACGAGAGACAAAATCATTCTACCTGTTGATTCTAATGTCAGTGAAGATCGAGATGATAAGACGTTGTGACGTAGGTAAAATGTACAGCAATGGTCTTCACCTGTTTCCGGTATCTCCTGGCAGAAACGTTAGCACGCCGGGCGAAATGCTTAGCGGCATTTCGTCTGCGTTACGTTGCGAGTTCAAATTCCGCCGAGGTCGACTTTGCCTTTCATCCTTTCGGGGTCGATAAATTAAGTACCAGTTACGCACTGGGGTCGATGTAATCGACTTAATACCTATGTCTGTCCTTGTTTGTCCGCTCTGTGTTTAGCCCCTTGTAGGTAGTAAAGAAATAGATATTTCGTCTGCCGTTCCGTTCTGAGCACGCCGGGCGAAATGCTTAGCGGTATTTCGTCTGCGTTACGTTGTGAGTTCAAATTCCGCCGAGGTCGACTTTGCCTTTCATCCTTTCGGGGTCGATAAATTAAGTACCAGTTACGCACTGGGGTCGATGTAATCGACTTAATATCTATGTCTGTCCTTGTTTGTCCGCTCTGTGTTTAGCCCCTTGTGGGTAATAAAGAAATAGGTATCTCCTGAATTGTTTATTGTAAAGGGTAACAGATTATTTCCTCAGAAGATTTAGGGTATAGTGACTGGTGTTTTGGATGAAATGCAAGAGGAGTTTCTTGAGTCGAAGTTCAAATCCCCAGCTAAGGAAGACTTCAAAGAACTGGATCTTGAAACGTTCTGGATCAAGTAACTTCCTGTTTACCCTCTGATCGCCTATCAGGCTCTTCGGATTTTATCTACGTTTGGATCCACGTATCTTTGTGAAACTGCATTTTCCACGTTCGTTGCTGTCAAAACCAACAACAGAAACAGGCTGAGCGTTGTGCAACAACAGAAACAGGCTGAGCTTACGTTGTGCACTCTCTGCCATTCGTCCACGCATTCAAGATCTTGTAGCTAAGAAGCAGTGTGAAGTATCTCACTAATAATGTGACTAATTCATAAAATAATAATAAAAAATGCACCCTTTTTAAAGCCTAGCCAGGTTCATGGGCCCGGTTTCCCGGTTTCTATGGCGTATGTGTTCCCCAGCTGGACGGGACGCCAGTCCATCGCAGCGTTACTCATTTTTGCCAGCAGCTGAGTGAACTGGAACAACGTCACCCGGTCCAGGAATCGAAACCACAATCTTACTATCATGATGCTGACATCCTAACCACTAAGCCACGCGCCTCCACTGACTAATTCATATTCAATAAAAATACTTAATACATATTTTAGATTTTATTTAAAATCTGGGAGGGAATTTTATTCATAGCTACAAGGGGGACGTGGAGAGAAAGACAAATTCCTAAGGGAGGCTTGGTAGTAAAAAGGTTAAAAACCTCTGGTATAGTTACTTGAAAGCACTCTCGGTGGAAACAGGATCATCTTCGCGATACTAACTTCGCCATAATACGTAAACATGACAACTGAAATTCTGTCCGTTATGTGTGATGCTACGCTTAGTGGATAAGTCGCGCGGAACTACGTGTTGGGTGCATCACAAACACAGCTTAAGCTGGCTGTTAGAAAAAGGGATTATACAAACTTGAAGAATTCTAAAGTCTTGAATGTTGAGGAAATTCGTCATTTTGCAATATCTACATAGTTTCGCAAAGCTTAATAAACAAATACAGATGATCCATAAATAGATAACAAATAGAATGCTTATACAACACTGCCAGTACTTTGTGCTTCAGGACATATAAATACATAGATTGCTTCGGTGAAAATATCTATTTTAGACTCCCAAATATCAAACATAAATCACTCCGGAAATAATTTAGTTCTAATTTATTTGGGAAGAAACGTTTGAAGATAGACGAATTGATAAAGTGCTATTAATCAGTGTTGCAAAAAGAAACGATAAAACAATAACAACGTATCGTGGTTCAGTATATACGAGAAATATTCAACTGGTCATCAAAAACTACTCTAAAATGATATATAGCTTGTTAAATCAGATATTGATCCTCGCCAATAAACTACTGCTCTTATCCGTTCCAACGATGGATGCATTTTGATCAGGGATACTGGAGGCTACGTAAAGTGATGAATAACATTCAACAGATCTTTCTAATAATTCATCTTTTTAATAATTCATGTAGTTTGCGCAGGCTTAGCTATGGTCGTGGTTTCAGTCCTACTGTACAGTACCTTGGGCAAGTGTCTTCTCCCATAGCCCCGAATGGAATGATGCCTTGTTAGTGTGCATGTGTATATGTTTGCATCCAGTAGCTAAACGCCCAATCGTCAGTACACACTTTGAATAGCAAGTCTGCTGTAAAAAGTCCATACCATCCAAACAACCGCGTCAAATTGTTTCCTTACGTATAAAAAAATGTCCTACCATAAATTAGATGTGCATGATTAGATCTCTCTAACACTACTAACGATTGAGCATGCTGCACATGAAACTTCGACACCTGAAAGTTTAGAGACCCACAGGCATAATTATTTTAATACAAACACG
>NW_021827849.1:0-9800 GCF_006345805.1 Octopus sinensis
TTTCTGATGTCGTATCCATGCAATATACATAGGTCACGTGGTCACTTAGAAACACCAACCAAATAACACCCTAAGATCTATCCCCCCCAAAACAACACCCTAGTTTTTTTTTTTAAAAAAAGACATATTTGGGTAAAGTTATCCGGAGTACTCAATTCCTGAAAAAAGAATAAATTGTGGAATACTCTTTACTCTTTTTTACTCTTTTACTTGTTTCAGTCATGTGACTGTGGCCATGCTGGAGCACCGCCTTTAGTCGAGCAAATCGACCCCAGGACTTATTCTTTGTAAGCCTAGTACTTATTCTATCGATCTCTTTTTGCCGGACCGCTAAGTTACGGGGACGTAAACACACCAGCATCGGTTGTCAAGCGATGTTGGGGGAGACAAACACAAACACACAAACATATACACACACATACACACACACACACACATATATATATATATGTATATATATATATATACACATACATACATACATACACATATATACAACGGGCTTCTTTCAGTTTCCGTCTACCAAATCCACTCACAAGGCTTTGGTCGGTCCGAGGCTACAGTAGAAGACACTTGCCCAAGGTGCCACGCAGTGGGAATGAACCCGGAACCTTGCGGTTGGTAAGCGAGCTACTTACCACACGGCCACTCCTGCGTCTATGGGGATAATTTTTACGTCTTCGCTCACTCTGATCATACACCTAGTCCAGTGGTTTTCAACCAGGGTTCCGCCAGTACAGTCCAGGGGTTCCGCAAGAAGTTACAAAACTGCTAAAATCGGCAGTAATTTTTAATTCTCCTGTGCAGATATGTGTGCATAAGACTATTAAATTATTGCACAGGGGTTCCCCGAGCCAGTGGAATGTTTTCTTGGGATTCCGTTCCAGCGGTTGAAAAGCACTGACCTAGTCGATCAAGACTGACTTTGTCTTAAACAGCCGTAACAACGACAACAACAGTAAGAGGAATCATTTTCAAGCTGACATTTTGAAACCGGTCTGCTTGTTATTAAAATCAGCTCATATACGTTTGGAAGAAAACCAAAGTTTACCTGAATATATTTCTCCACAGCAATTCATTTTCTATATGCACTGACATTTCTCCGAGTCCATAGATGTATTGGAGGTTGAGAAAGAATAAAAAAAATCGGAGGTGGGGTGTCTAATTTATTAAAATTTGTATGGATGTGTTCATTTATTAATATATCAAAGTGCCTATTGTTCTCACTGGTATTTACGTTTTTTGTTTTGGTACTTTCAGAATACATATTCGTCATCTTTATTGTGTTCGTATGTATGTTAAAGTGCAGTGGGAAATTTCTACAATTGTTAACTCGTCTCGTAAATGTCACTGGCTGCATACAAAAACGCTTCTCTCGGCAACGGCGTACGTGTATGCATGTATGTCTGCATGTATGTATGTATGTATGTATGTATGTATGTATGTATGTATGTATGTATGTATGTACGTATGTATGTATGTATGTGTATAACTGAATCTGTATATGTATATATGTGTGTGGAGAATTCACAAAAAAAAAGAAAGAAAACTGTTGGTGTAGACAACAAACAGATGTATTAGTATAACGCCCAGGAAGTGAAAAAGTCTTTAACGTTTCGAGCCTACGCTCTTCCAAAGAAAGAAACACAGAAAGAAAATAAAGAGAGAAAATAAATACATTCATATACATACAAATACATATTCATATACATATACATATACATATACATATACATATATATATACATATACATACATACATACGTACACTATATATATAATATATAGTATATATATATATATATATATATATATATGTATATATATATACGAGAGGGCGTTCAATAAGTAATGCCCCTGACCCACTTGCAGTTGTTTGATCTAGCTGAAATTTTGCATGTGCATTATTAATACGTCTATAGATTAAGTGCCGAATTACAGCTCTGAATAATTGTGGTTTCTGATTTACAGGTGTTTGAACTGAGTCAAGTGTGAAATGGATCCTGTTGAGTGTCGAGCAGTGATCTGGTTTTTGTATTTGAAAGGACGCACACCACGGGAGACTTTGATGAAATGAAAGTAACTTATGGTGATGATACCCCATCATATGACCTTGTAAAACGCTGGCATTGTGAATTCAAACATAGTCGGAACTCTGGAAACAGCTCCCAGATCTGGTCGCCCTTTCTGCGTTGATGAGACGTCTGTCCGTCAAGTTGAGGCTGCAATTTTGGAAGGTCAACGCATAACTATTCGCCAAATAGCCCATAAGGTCAAGATTAGTACCGGTCGGTGGAAACTATCATTCATGACCATTTGCATATGCAAAAGGTGTCTGCCAGATGGATTCCAGGCTGCTCACACCTTTCCAGGAGCAAGAACGCGTTGAGTGCTCGAGGATGAATTTGGAGATGTGCCAAGAAGATGAGTCAAAATTTTTCAAAAGACTTATCACACAGGATAAAACCTGGGTCCATCACTATGATCCATAGACCAAAGCCCAGCCAATGCAGTGAAAGCACCGTGACTCACCTCCTCCAAAGAAGGCAAGGGTGCAGCCCTCCGCTGAAAGGTTATGCTCACAGTCTTCTGGGACAGGACGGAGTAATGATGACAGATTTCCTGGCAAAGGGTACCACAATTACAGGAGCCTATTAGCTTCACTTTTGAGGAAATTAAGAGAAGCTATCAAAATCAAGAGGGCGGGCAAGATCAGCAAAGGCATCCTCTTCCTGCAGGACAACGCTCCGGTCCACAACTCGCTTGTCGCCAGATCAGAGCACAGGCGTGCAGCTATGAACTCCTCCCCTTGCACCCTCTGATTTTCACCTCTTCCCAGCCATGAAGTTGATTTTGAAAGGAAAGCGTTTCCCAGATGATGCAGCCTTGATTTCTGAAGTCACGTCGTGGTTGGAGGACCAAGCTGGGGTCTTCTACAAAAACGGTCTCCAGAGCTGTATCAAACATGGGAGAAATGCATAACTCTGGGTAGTTCCTATGTAGGAAAAGACTAAAACTGTGCCAAGTGTCGTTGCTCTACTGCTATGGGAAGTGGGTCAGGGGCATTACTTATTGAACGCCCCTCATATATATATATATATATATATATATATATATATAATATCTATATATATAGATATATATATATATATATATATATATCTATATATATATATATATATCATATATAAGGAGAATTCACAAAAAAAAACAACAGACGAAGACTGGTGGTGTAAACAACAAACAGATGTATTAGTATATAACGCTCGGGAAGTGAAAAAGTCTTTAACGTTTCGAGCCTACGCTCTTCCACAGAAAGGAACACTGAAAGAAACAGGAGAGAAAATAACGAATGTGTAGTGTCTAGCGATCTAACATGGCGGTCTAAATGTCAGCTTGAAAATTACTCCTTATGCTGTTATTGTTGTTACGACTGTTTAAGACCAAGTCAGTCCTGATTAACTAGGTGTATGATCAGAGTAAAATTATCTCCATTCCGCTATTTATTCTTTTTCAGGAATATATATATATATATATATATATATATATATATACATACATACATACTGTAATCACTCGACTATCGCGGGTGTTATGTTCCAAAAACGTCCGCGATAGGTGAATATCCGCGAAGTAGAGGCAGTACTAGACTGTATATTTTTCATCGATATTTTTATCATTTTATATATCTATTTTATTATAAATGCAAAACAATACCACAGAAGAATCGATGTAAGCTTAAATAATAAACCGCGATATGTGAACCGCGATATGGCGATGAATTACTGTATGTATATATATAATATATATATATATATATTATATATATATATATCTATATTATAAGGCAAAAGAAAAGAATGTCTATGCGAATATGCTGAGAAATAGACTTAAATCGTCAATCAGAAATAGACTTCAAATCGTAAAACGTGTTGAAAGCTAGCTAACAGAATTTGGTGTGTGTATACATATATATATATATATATATATATATATATATATATATATATACATGTATATACAATGAAGGCGCGTGAGAGAAATATGGTGGACGGTTGATGATTACGTCGGAGTTTCACCGATGGTGGTTTTTCAGACTCTATTCATAACTTTTTACTGTCGCACATTTAGAGTTCTCTATTCATAACTTTTTACTGTCGCACATTTAGAGTTCTTTGTGTCATTAATGATTGTGGTTTTTATTTATTTAAAATCATTTATTGAATCATAATTACATATTTATGATATGCGTGTACATATATGTATATATATATATGTATATGTATGTGTGTATCTAGAAAAACGACGACGCCGTGGTGATCTCATTCTTGCTCACAACATCATAAGCGGAAAGTGTAACCTCTCGAAAGAGCTGTTCTTCACTCCTGCTCCAGAGCGTCGGCTGCGGAGTCACTCCGAAAAGCCCTATCTGCGACGATTTCATCTCAATCGAAAGAGAGGGGCTTTCTCCGTCCGGGTTGCGGGTCCGTGGAATAAGCTGCCGGACGAGATAGTGAAGATGCCGACGACCGCTCGGTTCAAATTCTCTCTTGACCAGAAATGGCCTGAACTCTTTGCATGAACACCCTCCCTGTACATACCTCCATGTCCCCCTACATGGCCTTGCTTTTTGCTTTTTGAGCCAAAAAATTATCTTAACTTAACTTAACTATGTGTGTAATTGTTTATACACACACATCTATCTCTGCCTGTCTAGTTAAGCTGTCTGTTTATCTAACTCCCACTCCCTCTCTCTATCAGTCTCTCTCTCTCTCTCTCTCTCTCTCTCTCTCTCTACCTATCTATCTTTCTTTTTTTCTGTCTTTCTATCTTTTTAGTAAGCCCAATACCTTAACATCGTTTGACCTTATCAATACTGCTTGCTGCCTTTTTCGTCAACATTCTCCAAATTCTTGGATTCTTGAGTTCGTTGCAATAATACGAAGAGCAGAATGCACTGTAACAAGAGATTAAGCCTTATGTCACAATTTCGTGTATTCTTTCACTCACTCACTCACTCATTCACTCACTCACTCACTCACTCACTCACTCACTCACTCACTCACATATTCACTCACTCATTTACTCACTCGCTCACTCGATCATTCACTCATTCACTCACTCACTCACTCACTCCCTCACGCACTCACCCACTCACTCACTCATTCACTCACTCATTCACGCACGCACTCACTTACTTACTCACTCTCTCACTCACTCACTCACTCTCTCACTCACTCCCTCACGCACTCACCCACTCACTCACTCATTCACTCACTCATTCACGCACGCACTCACTTACTCACTCACTCACTCACTCACTCACTCACTCATTCACTCACTCACGCACTCACTCTCTCACTCACCCACTCGCTCGCCCGCTCATTCACTCACTCACTCACTCACATATTCTCTCACTCATTCACTCACTCACTAACGCACTCGCTCGCTCGCTCATTCACTCACTCACTCACTCACTCATTCTCTCACTTACTCACTCACTCTCTCACTCACTTACTCACTCTCTCACTCACTCCCGCACTCACTCACTCACCCGCTCGCTCGCTCACTCACTCAACTACTCACTCACTCATTCACTCTCTCGCTCGCTCACTCACTCTCTCACTCTCTCACTCATTCACTCACTCACTCACTCACTTACTCACCTACTCACTCATCCTCTCTCTCATTCACTCTCACTAACTTCCCTTCAATTTAAACATCTATCTTTTCTTACCTTCCCTCTCACCCTTGTCTCCCCTCCCTTTCTCTCTCTCTCTCTCTCTTTCTCTCTCTCTGTAATTCCTTATTTTTTCTCTCTCAGACAACAGTTATTTAATTCCTTATTTGCTCGTTCGCTGCACGAAAATATGATAAGTTGGCTGTCATTTTCCAGCTCTTTATTTATACTGCAACAACAAACTGTCAACAACAACAACAACAACAAAAGTAAAATAACCGCGTACGACGCATACTTATGCACCTTCTCGCTTCTCCTCCACCCCGCCACTTCAACCAAACATCTTCAAAGTTCACGAAACTTCGACAGAGAACAACAATTGTGAAACGTACGATAAACTTCAACAAATGTTCCGTAATGTCAACATCTGTCAAATAAACATCACTGACGCTTTGACATACCAGCACTACCGCCACCACCACCACCACCATCATCACCACCGCTGCCACCACCACCACCATCACCACCATCACTAATGTCTACAAATTACACAGCACGTTGTCTTAGGTCAACGATATGCAACAAATCTTTAAGAAAAAATTGTCAATAAATGTCAAATAGTTGACCATTACCACCAGCAACCTACAAGAAAAATCTGTCAACAGATATAAGCAAGTGTTACAGCAGAAGCTGTCATGATGCAGGCATGGTCGATCGTTTGGTTTAAGAAGTTCCCCCGACCTAGCTCTCCGTCGGTTACGACGACGAGCGCTCCAGTTGAAACTATCAAGGGACAGCCTGCTCGTGAAATTAACGTGCAAGTGGCTGAGTACTCCACAGACACGCGTACTCTTAACGTAATTCTAAGGAAGATTCAGCGTGACACAGAATGTGACAAAGCCAGCCCTTTGGATTACAGGTACTACTCACTTTTGCCAGCTGAGTATACTGGAGTAACGTGAAATAAAATATCTTGCCTAAGGATAAGAAGTCCGGTTTCCCAGTTCGATTCTACGGCGCTGTACCTTGGTCTAATCTCTTCTACCTAAGCCCTCCAGACGACCAATACCTTGGGAGTATTATCTGATTGTGTGTGTGTATTCATTTGAATATCAGAACGAAATGCCCTTACGCACAAAATGACATACAAATATTGGTTTCTAATGTTGGCACAAAGCCAGCAATTTTTTTTGCGCGCTCGGGGTGAGGTGTGGAATCGATTACATTGACCCTTAGTGCTTAACTTTATCGACCCCATGCAATGCGAAAGGTAAAGTCGACTCCGGCAGCACTTGAACTCAGAATGTAATGTCGAAAGAAACACCACTAAGCATTCTGTCCGGCGCGTTAACAATTCTGCCAGCTCACCAACGAAACTTCAGAATGGAAAATAAAGCTTTTACGCAATAATTTATGACCTATTAAAAATATTTTTCATATTTTATCGTAGCTCATTAATTTCAAAATCCTTTTATTATTATTAAAATGTTCTTCATATTTACCTTAAATTGGGTGTATATATCTCGGGGAAAATCTTATCTTTGGGGTATTTAAGAAATATTTTCTTACTCTTATTCCTCAATAATCTGGATTTGATTCAATATTTTTATTCGTATTTTATTCCTGAAATTTAACTAAATTTAATGTGTCATATTTTTTTTTCAAACAAAACATTTAGTACAGTTTTTAAAAAGAATGAAATGGTGCTATACATAATTACCTAAGACTGGATATTGTAAGTCTTTTGTAATAAGTAAATAAAAATAACAATTGCAGCTTGGAAGGTGTTTGTAAGCCATTTAAGAAACACACAAAAGCCGTTCGATTCACTTCAACATTTAAGTTTAATTTGTCAAAATATTTTCGTCTCTATAAGACCGCGACCTGTTCACTGACAATATGTATATTCTATCTTCATCTTCTTCATACCCAAATTTCAAATCCAAATTTTTAATCCCACCAAATATCATGAAGAAATGATTATCTCCCTTGTACTAACTGTCCGTTAGAGGGTTCCACTTAGGTTTCTTTCTCTAACATTTTACATAACTCCACCTACACAAGTTAATGTGTGAAAAAAATAGGAATTTTGAAAGAAGTCTCTATTAAACTAGGTTTTAAACATCGAATGGCTAAAGGGTTCACAAGAATGAAATATTAATCAAAGGAGGTGGGGTCCATAAATATTTTTTTAAATGGTTGAGAGCTCTTGTTCTACACAATCTTCATCATTGCTTTTAAATATATAGGGCGCAGGCATGGCTTGTGTGGTAAGAACCTTGCTTCCCAACTACAAGGTTTCTAGTTCAAGTCCACTGCGTGGCACCTTGGAATTGGTAGACGGAAACTGAATGAATCTCGTCGCATGTGTGTGTGTGTGTGAGTGTCTTTGTTTCTGTGTTTGCCCTTCCACCATCAACGCTTGTCAACCGATGTTGGTGTGCTTACGTCACCGTCACTTAGCGGTTCGGCAAAAGAAACCGATAGAATAAATACCAAGCATACAAAGAATAAGTCCCGGAGTTGATTTCTTCGACTGAACGTGGCGCTTTGGAATTGGTAGATGGAAACTGAAAGAATCCCATCGCATATGTTTGCGTGTGTGTGTGTCTTTGTTTCTGTGCTTGCCCTCCCACCATCAACGCTTGTCAACCGATGTTGGTGTGCTTACGTCACCGTTACTTAGCGGTTCGGCAAAAGAAACCGATAGAATAAATACCAAGCATACAAAGAATAAGTTCCGGGGTTGATTTCTTCGACTGAAAACCTTCTAAGGCAGTGCTCCAGAATGGCTACAGTCAAATGACTGAAACGCGTAAAAGAATAAAAGAATAAGAGAATATGTGTTTTCATGCTTTACGAATACACACGCGAATACACACCATTTTTACCCTTAAAAATACACCCAATTCATCGTCAAGTAGACATTTTCATTATTAAACGAGATGATTTCTTTTCGAAATTATTTACACTTGGTAGTTTTATGCATCACTGGATTGATTCATTAGTCTTCTTACAATTTCACATTCGCTATTTGTGAACTTATTGGGTAGATAGCTACATCAGCTAATCACAGAGTTTCTAATACTTTATCGTTGAGTTTTTTTCCCTTCCATTTTTTTTTTTTGTATCAAAACGCATTGACGAGTAAAGTCCTTTGCAATATTTCTGTTCTCTTACTTATTTCTATCATAAAAATGTAGCAAAATCGTTTTGTCGGCTGTCATCGATTTTCCTAATTTTATTGCTTCTTTTTATGGTTTTTCTAGTTGTGTTTTTTCTTTTATCCTTTAACGTAATTTTTTCCTATTGGTTATATTTGCAGTTAATTTGTATTAACTTTATAGATAGCAATGAAGCGGAGAACGACGAAGATATTGAGCAGGTACCATTTTACTCAAGCGTTCCTGCTCGTTGCGTGTGTATATATATATGTGTGTGTGTGTGTGTGTGTGTGTGTATGTGTGTGTGTGTGTGTATGTATGTATATATGTATGTATGATATATGTATGTATATATGTATATATATATATATATATATATATATATATATATATAATATATATATATATATTATATATATATATATATATATATATATATAACAAAGTGAAGTTGTAAGGAACCGTACGATTGGAAATATATATGAAAAAAGGTTTGAAAATGCAATTTTAGAAGATTTTATTCACTTCACCGGTTTCACTTTTTAAAATCTTTTTCTAAAAAGGTGAAACCGGTCAAGTGAATAAACATCTTTTAAAATTGCATTTTCAAACTTTCTTTCATATATATATATATATATATTTCTATTAATTTCCATTTCCCTTTGATATATATATTTGAAGAGTCAGAAACCAGTCCTGCATTATCCGATTCTAGGTTTTCCATTTATCAGATGTTCTTCCTAGAGGTAAGACAAATTTTTTTCATGTTTGTTGCACACATGCGTCTTTGCTAGTATATACGCAGTGAAGCTATATAATAGCGTCGTATTGATTACGATTGCTATTTTCCAGTAAATATCAGTGCCTCGTTGTACCATTTATTTACTTTTATATATATATATATATATAAATGGAACAAAACACAATAGAGTACAATAAAGCATTTGGACAGATAA
>NW_021827850.1:0-9593 GCF_006345805.1 Octopus sinensis
ATATGTTTATATATATATGTATATATAATATATATATAGGTGTGTGTGGTGGGTGTGTGTGTGTGTGTGTTGTGTGTGCGTGTGTGAGCGGAGGTTTATAAGGCACACGAGAGGAGAAATCAGTAAAATGGGGCAGTGAGGACAGGCAGCTGAAATAGAACCATGTTGAGGATGCAAGGAGGGCAACGATATCAGCATCAATAATATTGGTGACGACGACGATGATGATGATGATGATGATGACGGTGGTGGTGATGGTTCTGGTTGAGGAGTGGCGGTGGCGATGCCGGTAGCGGTGGTGATTGTGATGATGACGATGACGGCAAAACAACAAAGATGTCACCACCTGTCGTAGGTTTGAGTGCAGTTTTTTTTTGTATTTATAGGCGTAGAAGTGGCTGTGTGGTAAGTAGCTTGTTCACCAACCGCATGTTTCCGGGTTCAGTCCCACTGCGTGGCACCTTGAGCAAGTGTCTTCTACTATAGCCTTCGGTCGACCAAAGCCTTGTGAGTGGATTTGGTAGACGGAAACGGAATGAAGCCCGTCGTATATATGTATATATGAGTGTATATATTTGTGTGTCTGTGTTTGTCCCCCTAACATCGCTTGACAACCGATGCTGGTGTGTTTACGTCCCCGTAACTTAGCGGTTCGGCAAAAGAGACCGATAGAATAAGTACTAGGCTTTCAAATAATAAGTCCTAGGGTCGTTACTCGACTAAAAGGCGGTGCTCTAGCATGGCCACAATCAAATGACTGAAACAAATAAACGAGTAAAACAGTAAAAAGAGTGTATGTATATATATATACAAAATTATGCATATATATGCATATATATAGTCGAGTAAATATATATATATACATATATATATATATGTATGTATGTATATATATATATATATAAATTTGTGGGTGTATGTATTTAAGTATATACATATATGTATATATGTATTTTTATATATACATATATACAATTAACATATATACATATATATCTACTTATATAAATGTACGTGAACTCGCACACATACACACATACATTATACATTCTTACACATATTCGTACCTTCAAACGAACATGCACACATATATGCATGTGCAGGCGTACATATATATAAATATACATACATACACACATACACACATACACACATTCACACACTCATACGTCCATAAATACATCCACACACCTACCCATCCATCCATCCATCCATTTTGCCGTACATACATACACACGTGCATGGCCAGTGAATCGAAGCAATGGTTCCCCACATTTCTTTGTTGTAAATAAAATATTCCATGTTTCCGGTGAAGAGAAGCCATATTGTATGCAATATTTATGTAGTGGAAATAATGTGGGGAAAAATACGGACATTGATGCGCATGCGTGCCTGAATACGTGTGTTTGCCGAGTGCACGTGTGTGTGTGTATGCGTGAATGTGTGCTTGTATGTGTCATGTATGTGTGTTTATCACGAGTTTGTGAGTTCGTGTGCGTGTGTGTGTGTGTGTGTGTGTGTGTTAGTACCTGAACGCGACATTTACAGATGCATTTGTTTATTTCCCTCAAGGGCCAACGGATCAGCGACATTACAGAAACGAGGCTCGAAACCGTGGAGATGGTGAATAAGAGTGAGAGTGTGTGTGTGCGCGGGCGGGCGTGTTAGTAGTTCATGGATAAATACCAGCAATAATAATAATAAGAAGAAGAAGAGAAGAAGAAGAAGAAGAAGAAGAAGAGGAAAAGAAAAAGAAAAAGAAAAAGAAAAAGAAAAAGAAGAAGAAGAAGAAGAAAGAAGAAGAAGAAGAGAAGAAGAAGAAGAAGAAGAAGAAGAAGAAGAAGAAGAGAAGAGAAGAAGAAGAAGAAGAAGAAGAATGTTGATGATGATGATCCTTTCTACTATAAGCACAAGGCCTGGAATTTGATCGACCCCAGTGTCTCACTGGTACTAAATTTATCCGCCCCGAAAGGATGAAAGGCAAAGTCGACCTCAGCGGAATTTGAACTGAGAACGTAAAGACATACGAAATACCTATTTCTTTACTACCCACAGGGGGCTAAACATAGAGTAGACAAACAAGGACAGACAAACGGATTAAGTCGATTACATCGATCCCAGTGCGTAACTGGTACTTATTTAATCGACCCCGAAAGGATGAAAGGCAAAGTCAAAGCGGAATTTGAACTCAGAACGTAACGGCAGAAGAAATACTGCTAAGCATTTCGCCCCCGGCGTGCTAACGTTTCCGCCAGCTCGCCGCCTTGATAGTAATGACAATAGCAAGCAACTATGATGAAGGTGATGATGATGATGATGATGATGATGATGAAGAAGAAGAAGAGGAGGATTTATTTTATTAGCCACCGGAGCATAGATGAGGGTGACATCACAGGGACAATGAATAATTATTCTTGAGATTTGCATAATGGCTGGGGACAAAAAAATAGCAAAGAGGATGAAATGTGATAAAAAAAAACCATATTATAGAAAATATGCGATAACATTAATGATGTAGTTCTCCTGATAGAGGAGAAACTGCAACTAGGGCCAATCAAGGAACCCCACAGATACAGGATTACCCTGTCCACCAAAAGCACAAGCCCTCTCCCAAATGTTGCTCTGGAATCAGCAGGCTTAGACTGGGTCCATTCAGTCAAACCATTTTTGCCACAGTCACCCATCTTTGCACAAATTCCCTTGGAAGTGAAACTTCCCTCTCCCCCCTCACTTTCATTTCCAAGTTGAACTTATAAAAGTGTTTAACCGATGAGGTTGGTGTTTTCCCTCGGTCCTTTTGGCCTCGTGCACCACACAACCGGGTTTGCCATAGCCACTAGATAGAGGAACAGCTCGTCCTGCCTTGTTAAAGGCGGAGGGTGAGTTGTCCTCCATGATAGATTCGGCCGATAGTCGGATTTATCTCACATTTCGAAGACGGTTGCCCGACATTACTCTACAAGTCAGCCATACTCGGACATTGCATACGAGTGTATGTAGAACGGCTTCGTCGTTCTACACGCATCTCGAACAGTCTCCCTCGTGAAGGTGCTTCCCTAAGCAAAAACTGATAACAGAAGAAAACAGCAGCAGCAGCCGCAGCAGCAGTAGTAGTAGTAGTAGTAGTAGTAGTAGTAGTAGTAGTAGTAGTAGCAGCAGCAGCAGCAGCAGCAGTAGTAGTAGTAGTAGTAGTAGTAGTAGTAGTAGTAGTAGTAGCGGGAGAGGAATGAGAAGACGAAAAAAGAAGACGAAAGAAGATGACGAAAAAAGAAGACGAAGAAGAAGAAGAAGAAGAAGAAGAAGAAGAAGAAGAAGAAGAAGAAGAAGAAGAAGAAGAAGAAGAAGAAGAAGAAGAAGAAGAAGAAGAAGAAGAAGAGAAGAAGAAGAAGAAGAAGAAGAAGAAAAAAAAGGAAAAGAAAAGCAATCACTGCCGCACAAAAGAGCCACGTGTAAATTATTAATAAACAGTTTGTATTGATGCAGTAAATACATATAAAAGCATTTAGATATAAATCTTTCCAGATTCTGATCTTTTGGATATTTTAAGAGACAAACACAATATATAAGAGATAGATAGAGAGATAGAGATAGAGAAAGATAGATAGAGATAGAGAGAGAGAGAGGAAGGGAAAGAGCGAGAGAGAGAAGAGGGGAATATAAAATATATAACGTGAAAAATAACATGGTTGCCGTGTTGCATGTTATGAAGCAATAAGTGATTGTAAGAAGACAGGTGATGAAGAGTGAGTGGGACTGGATAGTGAAGTCAAAATGAGGGGAGATTGGGTTAGAAGTGGGGAGGTAGGAAGCGCAGAAAAGGTGGAGGTGATAGAGCAAACGGAGGAAGAGGAGGAGGTGGTGACGTAGAAAGAGAGATAGATGTAGACGGGAAGACGAGGGGAAAGAGATAATTGTTAGTGTTATTTCGTTACTCACCGTTGTGACGACATTTTGTTTAAGCAAAGGTAAACGGAGAAAACATACAAACTTAAATACATACACTCACACACATACGCATATAAATAAACACACACACACATACACACGTATATATTGTTTACTTGCAGTATTGGCCGCCGTTGCTCGGGTTTGTTTCGACCATTTAGAATTGGAATTTTTGAAAAGTAAAAAATTTGCATTATGTAGCTTGTTATTCTCTCTTTATGTGAACATTTTTCTGGTTTAAATACACCGAGAAATGACGACATGGCCGTCAAAAATTAGTAAAAATAGGGATTTTCGTAGTAAAAAAGCACCTTTTTGATGTAAATAACTTTTGGTGCTAACATGGTCCGATTTGAATTTTTCTTCTACGGAATGAAGAGCAAGCCTTCTGCTATCATACTCTCAATTTTGTTCAACTCGCGCCGCAGGGTCTTGGAGGAGATGGTGTTAGTTGAAAGCTACCAAACCTGCCATACACAGACAACTTCAGCTTTATATATAGAGAGATTTGTTTCAGTCATTTGACTGCGGCCATGCTGGAACACCGTCTCAAAGGGTCTTTTCAGTCGAAGAAATCGACCCCATGACTTATTCTTTGATCGACCCCGCTCCCAGGACTTATTCTATCGGTTCCTTTGGCCGAACTGCTGAGTTACGGGGACGTGTACACACCAACATCGGCTGTCAAGTGATTGTACTGGGGACACAAAGACATACATATATAAATATACGACAGGCTTCTTTCGGTTTCTGTCGACCAAATCCACTGTCAAGGCACGAGAGTACAGTAGAAGACACTTCCCAAGGTGTCACGCAGTGAGACTGAACGCGGAACCATGTGGTTGGGAAGCTTCTTACCACACAGCCACGCGTGCGCTTCCACACAGCCATGCATAAAACATATATATATACGAAGGAGTGTTGAAAAGTTCCTGGCTTTAAGGCTATCGCGAAAGGCCTGGTTGAGGCCCAAACTTATTGTAGCCCCTATTTGTTCCGTGTACATTTTATTATTATTATTATTATTATTATTATTATTATTATTATTATTATTATTATTATTATTATTATTATTATTATTATTCAGGAAGCCAGCTGGCAGAATTGTTAGCACACCGAGCGAAATGCTTGGCGACATTTCGTCTGTCTTTACGTTCTGAGTTCAAATTCCGCTGAAAACGACTTTGCCTTTCATCCTTTCGGGGTCGATAGATTTAGTACCAGTTACGCCCTGGGGTCGATATAATCGACTTAATCTGTCTGTCCTTGTTTGTCTCCTCTGTGTTTAGCCCCTTGCGGGTAGTAAAGAAATAGGTATTTCGTCTGCTATTACGTTCTGAGTTCAAATTCCGCCGGGGTCGACTTTGCCAGTCATCCTTTCGGAGACGATAAAATAAATACCAGTTGAACACTGGGGTCGATGTAATCGACTCATCCCCTCCTCCAAAAGTGCAGAGCTTGTAGCGAAATTTGAGCCCATTATTATTATTATTATTATAATCCTTATCATTATTATTATTATTATTATTATTATTATTATTATTATTATTATTATTATTATTATTATTATTATAAAACTGGAAGCTGGCGGTTTCATTAGATCACGGGAGAAAAATTCTTTGCAGTTTTTCTTCCGACTCTTTACGTTCTTAGTTCAAACCCCACCGAAGTCGACGTCTCCCTTTTCTCCTTCGGTGTTGATAAAGTAAAACACCAGTGAAACACTGGAATCGATACCTCTCAGTCGAAAACCGTTTCCTTCTTAAATGGCTGTCCTCGACCCGAAATTAGAAGCCATTAATAAAAGCTGTACTACGCTCCAGTCTGTAGTATAGTACTTTACACTATATTAAACCGTATTAATATGAATTTGATGGAAGATTGGTGTTTGGGCAACTTCCCTGCGGCACATTCACCGAGTCTATAGCAACAATCATTGATATATGACGAAACCCAGTAAAGAAGATCTGCTTATGAGACAGACAGGGACAGACAGACAGACAGAGGGAAAGACAGTCAGTCAGTAAGTCAGGGCAAACGAACCAGTGACTCTTTTGTCGTACAGAGTTGATTGCCTTCGCCCAACCCCCGCCATATATTTCTCTGCGATCACCGCGCATAACACATTCTACATAACACGACAGTGTGTGTGTGTATGCATGAATGTAACTGTGTGTATGAGAGAAAGAGTGAGAGAGAGAGAAAGAGAGAGACAGACGGACAGACAGAGGGAGAAAGCAAGAGAGATAGTGAGAGAAGGAGAGAGCGAGTTCTCATCACAGTTTCGTTATCTCACATGCATGCCACACATTCTTTTGCCTCAGGCGTTTTGCATTTTAACGTTTCGATTCCCGAGCTTTCGATTGCTAATTGCAGAAAAATGGCCGGGCATCATCCCTTTATAATTAGCTGCTTTATGCCCGATCGAAACCCTAATCATCGTCTTTGCCTGTTCGGCAAGTCTTCGTTTGCTTGCTCGCTCTCTTGCACATTTTGATTAGTCACTCAGCAATGGACGACGGGAACTAAAGAACCGACCTTTTACATCATACACCACCACCCCATCACCTTTATTTATTTATTTATTTATTTATTGATCTGGGTCACCGTGTGAAGATTTGCCGTGAATCGCATCTCAATTTTTACTAGCTGCGGAACGAGTGGCACATCGAACTCTTATGCGAATGGGTATGCTTCTTCCATGTGGGCATGCGTACCTGCTATCATATCAGCTCCCATCGAACAGACATATGACCAATCGCGTTCCAACCGTGATCATCCTGTTGCCTACTTTTTCTTGTTTTTCTTTTTCGTTTCCGTTTTTATATTTAAGCGACAAAATTATTCCAACTGATTTTCTTTCAAATTTAAAAAAAAAAGATCTGTCCTCTAATTTTAGGGCTATAATTGACAGCTAATTGAGATAACCCTTCTTATGTGTGTGTGTATGTGCGTGCAACGTTACCTTACTTATTGCCTGCCACCAAGCCTACTATGTGCACTCAACCTGCACCTTTAACACTTACTCTCACTCTATGTAGCTCTCGTTTGACCTTGGTCTTCTCCATACAATGCGATGCAATGCGTGAGTAGAGACTCGACAAAGAAACCAACCAACCAATTATTATTATTATATTTTATTATTATTATTATTATTATTATTATTATTATTATTATATTATTATTATATTATTTCTTACGTATTTGTATTGTCTTTTGAAACGTGCGTATGTATTTAATTCAATTTTATATTAAATCCAATCTTGATTTTAACATTATCCCCCATTTTCATACTTGTTTATGGTATATTTTTATACCTATAACGAGCTTTTTCAACATATGTGTGTGTGTGTGTGTGTGTGTCTGTGTGTGTGTGTGCGTGTTTCTGTGAGAGCATGAAACTTTTAAAATCATAAACGATCTATAGATATTTCATAAGATTGGCCTACACCACAGACAATGCGCTGGCAGATTCATCAGAGCGCCAGGATAACATGCCTTGTGGTTCAGTGTCCACGCGTTCACTGTTCAAATCTCGCTGGGGTCAACTTTGCTCTTCATCACTGGGAGATCGATAAAATATAGTATTGACTAACCTTCTGCTTTAAAAATTGCTGGCTTTCTACCAAAAATGGAAATTATCATTTAACAATAGAAATCATTATTAATATCGGTAGAATATTTGGAAATTCGCAAACTATGCTTAGTAGTATTCCATGCGGATCTTTACATTCTGAGTTCGAATCGAGGACAACTTTGTCTTTGATCCATCCAGGGTCGATAAAATGAAGTTTTAGTGAAGTACTGGAGCCGATGGTATTGATTAATTCCTTCTCAAAATTGTTAACTTGGCGGCTCCTGTTGGTCGAACAGATGTCACATGGTCATGGTAGATGAGGCAGCATCTTACTAAGATGGAGCCTGATTGGAACTCTGCTCGTCAAGCAGCCTAGGAGGACCAGGGAATAAAACGCGCGCGAGTGTGTGCGTGTTTGTGTATAGGAGAAGCTTTTGCACAGTTTCCCTCTGCTAAATTCATACACAACGCATCGATCAAGCTCAGAACACAGCAAAATAGATACGCGCCCAAGGTTCCGCGCAGAGGAACTGACCCGAAAATCACATAGTTCCAAGCGACCTCCTTAATCATACACACACACATATCTTCGCCTGCAACTTATTTTTTTAAAAATTATGTTTAAAAGCTCAACGTATGGAATCCTTGATTGGCCCTGAGGAGATGTGTTCGTTATAAGGGAACTTATTATTTTTCTACTTCATTTTTGTTGCTCTATTTTACTTGATGAATCTCCCAGCCCCTCTGTGTTCATATTCCGTCCAGGCACTATACGCCCCCTACCGCCCCTAACATCATGGGCACTTGGGCCCTTGTGCTCAATAAAGCAATGATTAATATAGTTATTAGGTCGATTATGTTTTCTTCATTTTTTTACTTTTGCTTCTTCCGGTTGATAATAACCGGAAGTAGAAATCAAATATTGAGGATCGATGTAATTGACTAAAACGTCACCTCCCGTCCATCCACTCTCCTAACCATATGCGTATGTGTGTGTGTATGTGTGTGTATGCCTCTGTGTTTATGAGTGTGCGTTATACATATATGTGTATGTGTATACATGGATATATATGTATACATGTATGCACGTGTATATATGTACAAGTGTATGAGTGTGTATATATATATATATATGTATACATGTATACATGTGTATATATGCATGTGTGTATGCGTGTGTATATATATATATATATATATATATATATACACTGCCCACATATGCATATATATACGTATAGATGTAAGCATGTGCATAAACGTGTGTTTATATGCATATATATATATACTCTTCACTCTTTAATTCTTTCAGTCATTTAACTGCGGTCATGCTGGAGCACCGCCTTTAGTTATTATACATTATTTTTTGTATTATATATATATATATATAATATATATATATATATATATATATTATATATATATATAATCAAATGTCATATAATAAACATATCACATTTATATTATATAATATATATATATATATATATATATTATATATATATATATATATATACGTATTTATGTGTATATCTACGTAGCTATGTTTGCACGGATCTGTAATAATCTATCTAATATCGACTATCTATCTATATCTATATCTATATCTCTCTCTCTATATATATATATATATATATCCATAGATAACACGCAAACACAAACGCGCGTAGACACACTTACACACTCGCACGCGCACGCATGCACACACACACACACACGCGCGCGCGCGCACACACGCGTCAAAGATGCCTTTCAGATGTCTGTTATTAATAATTGTGTAGCAGTGGATTTGTAATCATCAGTGTTGTTGTTATTGCCGCTGCTGTTGCTGTTGTTGTTGTTGCGGTCGTCGTCGTTATTGTTGTTGTTGTTGGAACATTACAAATTAATTTCAAAGATGTCAGATCCTTGTAAACTTTAAACAGGAACAAGAAACAGGTCACGTGACTCGATGTAAGATAACTTGTTTTCGCCAATTCCACTGGATGTCCTGTTCAAGCAGTTCCGTTCTACATCTGAACTTTCTATGTCAGTCTGTATGTCGTCTTTACCTTCTCCCTCTCTCTCTCTC
>NW_021827851.1:0-7500 GCF_006345805.1 Octopus sinensis
TGTTGGGTGGCTTGTTCTTTGTTGTTTTTTCCTGCATTTCCGCATACAGCTTCTTGACTAGCTGTCCATATTGTGGTATGGGCAATAATCCTGCTTTTGTGATTTTTCCTGTGGCTGTTGTTGTTGTGTAATTTTGCGGCAGATTTGCACTCCTTTTTGAGGTGTGCCTCACTGCCACATGTATAGCATCGTGGCCTTCTGCCCTCGACTACTACGTATAACTTGCGGCCATCCCAAGATGTACGTGGGTGGGGATTTTATTTATGTCCTCTTGACTTATGTGGAAGAGGAACTCTATTCTCTTTCCCAGCCAGTCCTGTTTCCGAAACACCGATATCTAGGATGTTTATGTCCTCCATTTCGGATGTTACGGCGGATGTAATCCACAGTGTTGTAGTCACTTGGGGGCACCACTGATAATGACTTTCGTCACCTTCTGGCCGAGGAACTCGGTGTCAACGTAGTTCAGATAGATAGATAGATAGATAGATAGATAGATAGATAGATAGATAGATAGATAGATAGATAGATAGAAGATACACACATACGTTTGGAGCTATGGGCTGTCTATCGGCGTCAAAGGGCTGATAGACTAAAAATAGAGTCGTACAAGATTTAGAAAAATGTGCACTTACATATAAGAGACCAAAGTGTACATACGCCTACTATATATATATATATATAATATATATATATATATATAAAAATACAAAATAGTACAAGAACGCAAAACATCCAGACAGCTAGGTGAGGCAAAAAATGGAGCAACAAAACATCCAGATAGACGATACAAAGAAAACAAGGACGGGTCATTCGAAGTTCTATTTCTTCAGTCAAGCACCAGATTATTCCCGCAATTTCGGCTGATTATTCTTGAGATTGCTCCAATCTGGCCGGCCCCAAGGAAAAACTAAGCTAAGAACATTAGATTCCTTGGAAGAAAGCATATATATATATATATGTATATATATATTTATATTTATGTACATACACACACACACACACACACACGCATGCATAGTCGCTCGTATACGAGCAAAGCCAGTGCTAGAAAGAATCATTGAAGTGAGTCATTGATAATGCAAAGTGAGGCCCTTCCATGACTCCTGAGCCCGCCAAACACTTGCACATTCTATTGTATAATGCACAGTTGTGCTGGCTGGCAGAGGGAACAGGTGCCACAATATGAAGTCTTTTGACATGTCTTTTTAATCTTCCAACTGAATGGCACACCTTTCCACAGGTTGAACATGTTCTGCTGTGAACAGTAGCCACAACACAATTTACAAAGGTTTGATTCCTGTGACTTCTCTGATGGCTGACCAAGCCTGCATGACTCGAGCAGTTTCCCTCCTACAACACTCCTTTTTTCTTTGTATTTTGTGTGTGTATATATATATTTCAAATTTACAGAAAGCGAATGACGAAGACAGGTGAAAGAACAAGCAGGTGCATTAGTTTAACTCCCGGGAAGAATGGAAATATATATATATGTAAATATATATACGTATATACATACATATATATATATATATGTGTGTGTGTGTATGTGTATATATATATAATCAAAATAAGCAACAAGGATGTCCAAAGGTAATGTAGTACAATCGTTTCATGCTACTTCATTTAATTAAACAAGTATTACATCAGTTTTAAAATGTAGAGCAATCTTCAGCCATATATATATATATATATATATATATATATATATATATATACGCACACATACATACACACAACAAAGAGGCGAACTGCCACATCTGTTTCCTCACCGGACACCGGACAAATTGCTTAGCACTATTTCGTCCGTCTTTACGTTCTGAGTTCAAATTCCGCCGAGATCTTTGTTGCCTTTGGTCCTTTCAAGGGTCGATGTAATCCACTTCACCCTCAAAAACTACTGACTCTGTGCCCAAAAGTTTTATGCCATGTACACATGTATATGCGTGCTTCTGTGTGTGTGTGTGTGTGTGTGTGTGTGTGTGTGTGTGTGTGTGTGTGGTGTGTTTGTTGTGTGTGTGTGTGTGTGTGTGGTGTGTTTGTGTGTGTGTGTGTGTGTGTGTGTGTGAGCGCATAAGTGCGCGTGTGTTTACACAAGAGCGAGCGCAAATAGGCTTGCAGAAACGCAAATATTGTAATTGCTCTGATCATGTGTTTAGGGAAATTACACACTACCGGCGCATACAGGAAAAAGCTGGATTGTCACAGTTGCATCTCAGCCCAGTCATAGCTTATTCATTGCTAAACACCAGCACTCATACATACACACGCGCTACATTCAAACATATGCACTCGCAGGTATACGCATACTTCTTAAAAGTTAAATACACTCAGTCATACATACACACATAAATACATATAGACATACAAACATACATGCATTCATATAAATATATATATATATATATATAATTAAATGATAAGGGTAGAAATTGATATCAATTAATTAAAACCAGTGGTTAGCATATCTAAAAATCCGAAGATTAAAAATTGTTACATACAAAATTAAGAGGATATAATATATATATATATATATATATATATATATATATATATATATATATATATATATATAATATATATATACATATACATATGCAAAGTAAGAAAAGGAGGAATAGATTCCTTTCAATTATCAGCTTCCAGATAATACCAATTCATATAATTTATTAACTAATTAATTAATTAAATAGAAACATCCAAATCCAACGGAATAAGACAGAATAAAACGATACCGTATTATCTTATGGTAAGATAATACCATAAAAAATATACAGTACGTTCATGTATACATGCAGGCACTCCACGTAATACGCGCTTACATACATACATATATATATATATATATATATATATATATATATATATATATATATATATATATATATACATGCATACATACACACATGCATGCATACATATGTACGTGCATACATAAATGCATACATACACACATGCAAACATACGTACGTACATCCGCGTACACAAACATATGCATTCATGCATGCATACACACAGACATACTTGTACACACATACAGTCATACAACATACATGTATACATACATATATGCACATATACATATATACACATACGTATTCATACATACATACGTACATACAAACATACATACCTACATACATACATACGTAGGTACGTACGTACACACACATACATACACACATACACACATGCATGCATGCATACATACATACATACATGCATGCATGCATGCATACATACATACATACATACATACATACATACATACATACATACATACATACATACATACATAGTTAAAAGTCCCTCAAGCTGGAGGACACCAACGACGCCATTGTCAGCAAAACTTAACCTCTTCTGAACCTGCGATAGAGATACATCACATCTCGACGCGAAGGCCATGCCACCGGATCAATACGAGAGCGAGATAAGGGATGTCTTTAAATCTTCTTCTTGTGACAGAAAATGTCGATCCTGCCATGCCAGTGGGGGAAGATATCACCCATATCATCAGCAGCTGTCTAAAAATGCCTGTCTACAAGGTACTATTAATACTTTCCCATGAGGCATAGCTTTGTTGCCAAAACTTTTTACAGTTCTATCTACAGGAAGGATTGCTCTGTCAGTCATACAAAAGACACAGCCGTTACAGAATGTATTCGCACCTTTGATAATAAAGAATACTGGTCGAACATTCAAAGATAAAACAGCAACAGGGCGTAAGCGAAACAAGGCAGATATTGTTGTATGGGGCAAGGAACGAAAGTCATGCATCGTTGAAGAGATCGGCTGCCAGGAAGTTGTGAAAGTCTTCGAAGATTATGGAAAAGGAGAACATTGATAGAGAACTGATTTGAAACTTGTATGTTGCATATCGGAGCAATCAATTATAATTTCTTCCTGATATCAGAGATGCACTGAGTTACGTAACAAATGATTTATATAAAAGCCTAAAAACGCTGGGATCCGTAAGAAAAGAACGGAACAAACTGATTTGCATTCGCCATATATATTGTGTGCGTGTGTGTATGTGTGTGTGTGTGTGTGTGTGTGTGTGTGTGCGGGCGTATAAGAAATAAGTTTAAGATAATGGTCATAACATATAATTCCTTTACTTGAGCATGTCTGGCTTACAGCTGTTTCCAGTAATCGTTATAGGTACATTACTTTCGGATTGACTCAGTTGGTCTGTTGATCAACTGAGAAATAATGCTACTTTTATCAGAGGCATTTCTGGATATATATATATATGTTTTGCAGGAACCTTTCTTAAAATGTAACCCCAATCATCAGGCCTCCTCTACATCACTTTATCATAGTTTGATACTAAAAATTATATTTTAAACATATAAGTATGTGTATGTGTAAATAGGTTCGCCGGACCTTATTGTACAAACCATAATTTAATTAGAATAAAAAATAAAAATAAAAAATACGAATAAAAAATAAAAATTTACAAAAACTATGTTCTCACGTAACTTATGTCTATAAATATACATATAAAATTAATAATATATAGGGATAAAAATAAAATAAAAGAAACTATATGCTTGTGATGGTATAAAATGAAAGGAATGGCAAATAAATATATTCGAATAAAAATGGAAGCAATGACGAATAAATATTTTCGAATAAAAACTAAAGTACGAATGACAAAATGCCAAAAGAAAATTTACAAATGATACGAATGATAAAAATTAAAAATTTTTCAAAGTAAAAATAACTTAAGGTTAACGTAAAAGAATATGTATAAATTACCGTTGACTACATTGTCCTACTAGATCTTAATTTCGGCTTAACGTCGCATGGTTCGGCGAACGACTACACTCCCACCTACTTCCTGCTTCTTTTAAACTATTACTAATTATCATATTACCTATTTCTCTATTACCCACAAGGGGCTAAACACAGAGGGGACAAACAAGGACAGACATAGGTATTAAGTCGATTACATCGACCCCAGTGCGTAACTGGTACTTAATTTATCGACCCCGAAATGATGAAAGGCAAAGTCGGCCTCGGCGGAATTTGAACTCACAACGTAACGCAGACGAAATACCGCTAAACATTTCGCCCGGCGTGCTAACGTTTCTGCCAGCTCGCCGCCACCATGGTCCAGGAAATACAAAAATGCATCATGGGAACATTACTTTTTTTATTTCGTATTATTCCCACCCTTTGTTCACTCACACCGCACTGCTATACCTCCCCACATCTAATGGTAAGTTAATTTAAACCAGTACGTTCATATTAAATAATAATAGTAATGATAATACTTACGCTTTAAATTTAGGGTTAGACGTTATTAATTAGGCATTCCAGTCTATGTTTACATTTTATTTTTCTTTCCTCCTGAGCATTTAGAAGCCCTGTTTTGGCCCATAATATCTCCATGAATTCATGGGTACATAACAGACATGACCTATTTCCAATTCTATACGATTTCGTTTTACATATTATATCCCATTTTAATTCATAATTGATTTGGGACTCCAAACGTATTTACTTAGTCCTGTCGAATTCATTAGTTTCTTATTTTTACATGAATTCATATGCTGTGCTATTCGTTGTTTAATTTTATTCGATGTCGACCCAATGTACGTTCTATCTGGATAATTTTCAATTTCCGTATTATTTATTCCACTATTTTCATTTCCATCTACTTTTACAGAAACCACACATTTATATACTACATCACTTACATTACATCTTCCATTAAGTTTACAGTGGTTTTTATCCCTACAATTACAACTATTACGGTCTCCAGCCCTCCTATTCAGTTGCTTATTTAATTTATCATATTAATATTTATTCAGCCTATACTTATTTATTGATGAAATAATGTTCCCTACATTGTTAGTAGTTGAATAACCCACACCTATATTATTTTTAGAGAATATTTCCATATTTTTTTTATTTTCCATTATAAATGATTCTATTGTATTAGTGATATCTTTAATAATATTACTTTTAACTTGAGTACCATATGGGACTATCAACCATATTATTTTATTATTTTTATTTATGTTTATATTATTAATCCCTTTATCTTTATTTACACAAGTCTTGTTATTATCTTCTATATTATTCAAAGTATTGTCTCCATTATGATTTTCGTTTAATTTTAAATCCTTCCCCATTAAACCCAACCTATCCTTATACTTTATACCATTTATATTTTTCCTGTTTTTTATGTGTTTTATCATCTTGAATTCCATAAAATTGCGGTGTGCTATGCTATTATGACTATTATACATATTATTTTTCTTTTTCTTTTTATTACTATATACATTTCTATTCTTGTCTACATTTACATTTATGTTGCTCCCTATATTAACACTATTTAGGTTACTTATGTTTTTGTATTTTATATAATTATTCCTGTTAATATTCTTATAGAATTTAATTTCTTCGTTATAACCAGCCTTCCTTACTGCTTCATTGTAGTAGTCAGCGTGTTTTAGGAAGCTCTCATAATTCGAAGAGGGCATTGATATCCTTTTCCCCATGTTATCTGTTAGCGTTTATTTTTTCCGAGAGGGGGTGATGACTATCTGCATTTATGTATTTTAGGTTTTCATTAAGTTTATGGAAAGGCTGTATTAACCCTGTAGCAATATTCAAATTTGCATCTGAAAAGTTTACGTTATAATGTTCATTATATATAGTAGTTTCTAACCCGTAATGTTTTAAAAACCTGTATAATCTCTTTTTATAATTTTCAAGAGTTCTGTTTGTACAATTTTTTGTTATTAAAAGTAAATCATCCCTATATAAGTCCCCTTCTATATTTAAATTTTCTAATTTTAATTCAGAAAGCAAGGATATCCCAACTAGGTCGGTTACCTGTACTGAATCTGGCGCTCCCATAAGTACATCAAAATACTCGCTTGTGTCCTTTCTAGCCCATAATTTATTTTTGTATTTAATGAGTGTTTTTCTTGCTATTTGGACTACCTTAATTTCCTCCATCGTCATTCCTGTTCTATTTTTAACATATATCAAAGCCTTATTCAACACTATTTCATTTATGGAAGCATAATAATTATCAATATCTATTTGTATGAAGTTATATTCTTTATTGTTTGTTATATTTTTAAACTATTGTAAAATTTCCATTGTACTGCCCCATAACTTTAGGTAACCTAAATTATTTAATTTGTTTATATTTATCTAATATTAATTTGCTTAATTTCCCTACGTCCGACTTACATGGGCATATTAGTCGGACTTTAGGGTCTGCATAGAAATTATCTTTATGGTCTTTTAGCGTTATCCTTGGGTGTAATGGCACGTAGGGTTCTGTTTTTTTATTATCTAGTTCATAATTCGTCATAATTTCTTTATAGCACTTATTTATTTTCTCTAAAGTATTATTTTGGACTATTTTATATTTTTTATTGATTTCTTTCTCTAGTAAACTATCATAAGTTTCTGTATCTAATTTATATAAGTTCCTGGTTTTGTCAGATTATACAAAGATTCCTTCGGTATTTC
>NW_021827852.1:0-9711 GCF_006345805.1 Octopus sinensis
TGAAAGAATGGAGTCGAACGAAGATGTTAACAAAATTCCTTTACTCTCGACATATGTTTCGAAGAAAACATGTTTTCATTCCATAGGAATAAAGGGTGCATTATGCAATCTTCTCAACTTTCCTGATGAGAAGATTGCATAATGCACCCTTTATTCCTTTGGAATGAAAACATGTTTTCTTCGAAACATATGTCGAGAGTAAAGGATTTTGTTAACATCTTCGTTCGACTCCATTCTTTCATTTACTCATATATATATATATATATATATAATATATATATCATGCATATTATATATAGGAAAACAATCAATATTTTCCTATTTGGTGAAATTCTGCTAATTAGCTGTCTCCTTGAATTATATATAATTTTATATATATATATATATATGTTTGTGTGTGTGTGGTGTGTGTGGTGTGTGTTGTGTGTGTGTGTGTGTTGTTGTGTGTGGGTGTGTGTGTGTGTGTGTGTGTGTTTTGTGTGTGTGTGTATGTGTGTGTGAGTGTGCGTGTCATATTCGGATAAAGACTTTGCAGAATTCTATGCAAAGCTCATCCACCGCTATTGGCTAGCTGATGTCATCTTACAGTGTATATACTCCTGCTACTAGATATGCATCAATAATTCCCCAGTATCCGTAGAGTTTGTAAAAACAGACACAATGAAAGAACTTGGAATGAAGGAGATTCTTTATTCAACCCAATACAATCGTTTCAACACATTCCCTGATCTACAGCTCGTAGGTGAGATATTATACAGTCGTTATCTTACATCCCAGGTGTAGAATGCACCTCCTTAGGTGACAATTTATTCGACCTCCTCATTATACACTTTCAGCATTTCCCTCGGTTTAACTTTGCCTATCTATACGGATGTATGAAGGCGCATGGCTCAGTGGTTAGAGCGTCGAGCTTACGATCGTGAGGTTGTGAGCTCGAATCCCGGACCGGGCTGCGTGTTGTGTTCTTGAGCAAAGCACTTTATTTCACGTTACTCCAGTTCACTCAGCTGTAGAAATGAGTTGCGACGTCACTGGTGCCAAGCTGTATCGACCCCTTTGCTTTTCCCTTGGATAACATCAGTGGTGTGGAGAGGGGAGGCCGGTATGCATGGGCGACTGCTGGTCTTCCATAAACAACCTTGCCCGGACTTGTGTCTAGGAGGATAACTTTCTAGGTGCAATCCCATGGTCTGTGTCATGACCGAAGGGGGTCTTTACCCTTTACTCCAAGAATTCACAGATGGAACTAAAAATCATAGATTCTGCGAGACACAAGATACACTTACAATCAAACTATCAAATGCGTCATCGTTGTTTCTGATTTATTCTGTCTAGCTGTATCATACAGTAGTGCCGTCTAGCGGCATCATACGGTAGTGCCGTCTAGCGGTATCATACAGTAGTGTCTGTCACCCTATAAATTTTGTAAATGGCGTGATTGTTGAATAAGCAGCGTTACGGTGACAATACACAAAGAGATATATCTATGTCGTTTTTATATCCTCGGCTTTGCTTTGATCTCTTTATTTCTGTCTCTTGAAATAATTACTAACAAGTAGAACGCGTAAATGTATAGGAGGATATGTAAGTCGACGTATATATGACTGTACACAATGTATGTATGGATATATGTATGTATATATGTATGTGTGTATTTATAGATATTTGTGTGGTAAGAAGTTAGCTTACAAACCCCATGGTTGCGTATTCAATCTCACTGCCTAGTAGCACCTCGGGTGGGTGCCTTCTGCTATAACCTCTGGTCGGCCAAGTCCTTGTCAGTGGATTTGATAGACGGGAACTGAAGGAAGCACGTCGCATATATATATATATATATATATATATATATATATATATATATATATATATATATATATATATATATATATATATATATATATATACATACATACATGTTTATTTCTGTGTTTCTTTCTGCCGAAATGCGTAGGCTCGAAACGTAAAGAACTTTCTCGTTGCCTCATTCACAATCTGGATAAGCTATATATATATATATATAATCAAAATAAGCAACAAGAATAACTCCGGTAATTTGGTACGATCGTTTCGAACTACATCATTCTATTAAATGTTGTAAGTATTACAACAGTTTTAAAATGCTGAGCACTCATCAGCCATTAATAGAGATTATTTTGATTATAATCACCCCACGGATTTATATGGATAACACCATACAGAATTCTGGTGCCTCTAACTTAAGTACCATATTCATTTGAATCTAAATTTTGCTAAACTTATATATATATATTATCCTTCGAAACGTAGAGTAGATGAAACCATAGCGACTGAAGAAGGGGTTTTTTCTTTGTGTTAATTGTCCTGTACTCCATTTTTTGTTGTTTTTAAAAAAATGTCCAGTTCCTTTGGTTTGTGTCTATGTTTTCGTTTCTCCTTGTGTTCGACGTCCCTTTGGTGTCCTGTACACATATATGCGTGTATATGTACATGTAGAGGTAGGTACGTACATATATGTTTATATATATGCATATGTTTTATTTCATTTATTAATATATTATATGACAAAACGCACGCACCCCCTTAAGTAAGATTGTTCTGTATATCAAGTTTTGGTCTTGATATTAATTCTCACGCGCACTCTTCACCTTTCTGTCCCATCCCTATTCTTTGATTTTCTTTTTCCTCTACTTAACTTATCTCTTCCTCTCTCTCTCATTCTTCACTCTCTCTCTCCCCCTCACAATACTTCATGGTTTCCTCGCAGCCATTCCCCTTCTTCTCTCACTTCCTCTTGCTCCTCCTCCCCCCTTCCCGTCGTCCACCCGCGACGATACTTCCGCTCTGACTGTCTTTCTGGCCTGGCCTTTCAAGGTAACTGGACGACATTCTTCCTGCTCCCCTGTCATTCACAAAAAATTCTGCGTTTGCAATACTTTTTTCGTTAGGCGTCAACAGCCCTTCTTATCTTGTTTTTCCCTGTCCTGTCTTTTACTGTTTATATTTTTGTACTGTCGTTACTGTCCTATTTTTTTACCATTTTTTACCCTTCTGCGAAAAGATCTCAGTATTTTAATTGATTTGCTTTTCGCAGGAAGGAAAGTTTCTTGTCGAAGATACGTCTCGCTTTTATCCTTCGAAACGTAGAGTAGATGAAACCATAGCGACTGAAGAAGGGGTTTTTTCTTTGTGTTAATTGTCCTGTACTCCATTTTTTGTTGTTTTTAAAAAAATGTCCAGTTCCTTTCGTCTGTGTCTATGTTTTCGCTTCTCATTGTGTTCGACGTCCTTTTGGTGTCCTGTACACATATATGCGTGTATATGTACATGTAGAGGTAGGTACGTACATATATGTTTATATATATGCATATGTTTTATTTTATTTATCAATATATATATATATATGTGTGTGTGTGGTGTGTGTGTGTGTGTGTGTGTGTGTGTGTATGTATGTATTGATGTATGTATATATATATATATATATATATATCTTTTATTTTTTAATTATTATAAATCTTACACTGAGGCGGGAACCAGTTTCCAACAAAGATACAAGGCTTCATCTTTGGGATGTGGTTAACACAGACAAATTCACATTTGGAACTTCGGAAAAGTCTTGCATATTTTTACTGTTCCACTCACAGATAACATTTGTAATGTACGAACCAACCGGTCGATTTCTCTTTCTGAAAATCCCAGTTTATCCATATTCTCCTTTAAGCATTTACTAACAAAACCTATCGCTCCAATTATTATTGGTAGGAATATGAATTCATAGTCTGGATATAGAGGTTGGAGGTTTCGATGCAGTTGTCCACACATATCCACTTTTCCTTTTATTTTCAACGAGATATTTATATCTGCAAGACATACCTTTGCTCCTCTGTCGCAAACGACAATATCCAGTCTGTTATGTTTACATTTGACAGACGTTTTGATGGGAATATTCCACCATTGTTCCTTGAGTTGGTGTTTATGAATGTATTCCATAACAAAGGGATTTTCCAAGTTTATTTCAGGACAGTCCTCTTTGTGGAAGGGATTGTAAATTGTTTTACCAACAACATCGTTATAACCCTTTTAACAAAACGACCACGCCACCAAAATATAGGAATGAATACCATAAATTTAAACGGTTTGTACATCCATTCTTAAAGTCGAATCTCAAAAATATTTCTAGCATTAATGTCCTCAAGCAGCCGTACGTGTAGAGAGGTGTTCTGAAAGACAATGGTACAAAATTTGTTCAGATTATTTCTCTTTCCGATCTCATTGTTTACATCTGACGACTCGATACGAAACATTGTAGCAAAAAAATCAGAGCTGGCTATAATTTAATTAAAAATGATCCTTGACAAAATAATGTAAAGGGCACTGCTAACACAGTAGAACGTGATGATGATTCATAAAAAGACATTTAATATACTTTATAGTATATTATGGTTGCATAACCAAATACCACGAGGCTACAAATCATTAAAATGACACTCTTTTACTCTTTTACTCTTTTACTTGTTTCAGTCCTTTGACTGCGGCCATGCTGGAGCACCGCCTTTAGTCGAGTAAATCGACCCCGGGACTTATTCTTTGTAAGTCTAGTACTTATTCTATCGGTCCCTTTTGCCGAACCGCTAAGTGACGGGGACATAAACACACCAGCATCGGTCTTCAAGCAATGCTAGGGGGACAAACACAGACGCACAAACAAACACACATACATATATATATATACATATATACGACAGGCTTCTTTCAGTTTCCGTCTACCAAATCCATTGGTCAGCCCGGGGCTATAGCAGAAGACACTTGCCCAAGATGCCACGCAGTGGGACTGAACCCGGAACCATGTGGTTGGTTAGCAAGCTACTTACCACACAGCCACTCCTGCGCCTATACCTCCACTCAATAAAAATGTGGCCGATGCATACTCAGGGAGGCCAATGCTTTCCCACAAGTTATATTTCGGAAAGTAGACGCCGTCATTTGCGGAATTTTTTTTATTTCTATAAAACGAAAATTTGACATAGCACAACAGCGATATATCAGGATGTCTTGACAAATACGTAAACTGTGATCTAGCAAATTTCTATTACTTGCTTTTAGATTCAGTGAGAAGACAAATGCGGCAGAAATATCGATTCGAAGTAGAAATCAAAATGAACATTTCCAATAACAGATGAGAGATTATTGAAAAATTAATGCCTTACAAGAACAGTAATAAAAGATGACATTTGCTCAGGAGAGGAGCAATCCATACGATCTAATCTACATATAGGCGCGGGCGTGGTTGTGCGTAAAAACGGTGGTTTCTCAATCACTTGGTCCTGGATTCAGTCCCACTGCGTGACACCTTGAGCAAGTGTCTTTTACTATAACCTCGGACCGGCCAAATCCTTGTGAGTAGATTTGGTAGAGGTAAACCGGAAGAAACCCGTCGTATATATATATATATATATATATATTTCTTTACTACCCACAAGGGGCTAAACACAGAGGAGACAAATAAGGACAGACAAACGGATTAAGTCGATTACATCGACCCTAGTGCGTAACTGGTACTTAATTCATCGACCCCGGAAGGATGAAAGGCAAAGTCGACCTCGGCGGAATTTGAACTCGGAACGTAACGGCAGACGAAATACCACCAAGCATTTCGCCCGGCGTGCTATATATATATATATGTATATATATGTGTGTGTGTGTTGTGTGTGTGTGTGTGTGTGTGTGTGTATGTGTGTGTGTTTGTCCAACCCGCCAGCGCTTGAAAAAAAGACGGTGATGGTTGTGTTTATATACCCGTAACTACGGTTCGGCAAAATGGACTGATAGAATAAGTACTAGGCTTACAAAAAATTAGTCCTGGGTTCAAGTTTTTCGACTAAAATCCCTTGAAGGCGGTGCTCCAGCATGGCCGCAGTCAAATGACTGAAACAAATAAAAGAACAAAAGAATAAACAAATTGACTATTTGGGGACGACGTGTGAGACTATCGTTAAGTGTCCGCACATTAAAAAATATCAGTTACGTTACTGGGACATACCTCTTACGTGAGTCATAGATACGGACCTATACGGTAATGGATAAATGTTTGAGAAGCTCGCTTCGCTGAGATGTGGTATCGGGTTCTGTCCCACTGCTGGCACTTCGGGTAAGTTTTTTCTGCTACAACCCCGAGCCTACCAATGCGTTATGAGTATCGCGATTTCTGGGTTATTTCACTTCATCGGCAAAGAATAATTGTTCGGCTAAAAGTGGCACTGCCAAATTCCCATTCGAAATACATAGTTTTCAAATGCGTGAAATACCGTTGTATATATTTATATACTCATGTATCAATGTTCTTGATTGCATTTTAATTAAATCCATGGCTTTGATAAGGACAATCCAGAGTTACCTCTCTTAGGAATTTCCCATTGGATTTGACTAAGGAGCTAGAAGCATCGATGTTTTGGGAATCCGAGAAGGGGTGACACAGGACAGACATGGTGTTTTTACCTACACGAGAAAGTTTCTCTCCACGGTAAGAGCAGCGAATTTGCCTCTTAGCAGTTGAAATGTGTCAGAAATATATTTCAACCTAGACTACCCCTGACCCGTGGGGTCACTGACGGTTCAGGTTACAAAACATTGAAATGAAAGTTAATTTTCTGTTGATTCAGTTAAATATTTCAGTTCGTTCGTGTCATCATGAGTCTGGTATACAAGTTCATGCTTTATTGATTATTTATAGCATCGAATAGAAATAGAACTTCCGGGATAAACTTGAACTCCAGTAACAACATTCATTTATTTATCGTTTATGTGCACACTTCTACTAAAATGCGAAATGAATTGTTATATAGCATAAACATAAAATTAATGGAAACAATTTTCACAGTCAAGTACATTACTATTATTAAATCTTACATTCAGCAACAGAACTTTGTAGTAAAGATTGTTTGCCAACATAACATGGCAGTCCTGGTGTAGGACGAATGTTGCTGCAATTTAGCCCCAGGAGACATCATCTCCAGCTGGCTATACGACACGATCAGTGTCCTTATATTTTTGAACAAGGGAATCTAGCACCCCCACTCAGCTCAAAACAATATCTGTGTATCGCGATTTCTGGGTTATTTCTCTTCATCGGCAAAGAATAATTGCTCGGTTAGAGGTGGCGCTGCCAAATTCCCGTTTGGTTCGAAATATATAGTTTTCAAAGTGACAACTAGTCACTGATTTATAAATTTGAAAATAGCTATTTTTAAATCTCACAACGTGAGATATTCAGCAACAGTACTTTGTAGTAAAGATTGTTTTCCAACATAACATGGCAGTCCTGGTTTAGGACGAATGATGCTGTGATTTATTCCCTGAAGACATCGTCTCCAGCTGGTTACACGACACAATCTGTGTCCTAATATTTTCGAACAAGAGAATTACAGCAACATTCGTCCTAAACCAGGACTGCCATGTTATATTGGCAAAAAATCTTTACTACAATTTTCACAGTATTATATATTCCCATTTCAGGGTTATATTACTTTCGGAATATTTTCCCATCATGCTCCGTTTTGGTTATTTATGAAGGTACCCCCAAAACACCACGTATCTCAGGAATCCGTGATCCGTTTTACGCGTAACATGTTTTATTTCGTTTGCATTCACATTTCAGCGGTGCAGTGCATTACTTTCGGAGGATATTCTCATTACGAGCCGGTTTGGCTGTATTAAATTACAAACAAACACATATGCAAGCAAGCAAGCAATCACAGAGTTTTAGTAGTATATAGATAGGTAACATAATGATTGCTTATGCCTAAACACGCCATGACTTTACAGTATTTTTTACGAACTCGATGGTTTACTGGCACAGATCAGTCAATCGTGTTGACTGCATAAAGCTACAACTCTTATAATATACGTCTAGAGATGCCTCTCTTGGGTGTTACACATTGATAATGCTTAAGGAGCTAGAAACACCGATCTATGGGAAACCGACAGAAGGGCGACACTCGACAGATATGATGTTTTTACACCTTTTTATCGTAAGAGAAAAATTATGTCTACGGTAAGTGCAGTGAATTTGCCTTTAAGCAGTTTAAATATGTCAGAAACATATTTTGAAAAAAGCTAAGGTTAGAAAAACGGTGTTAGAGAGACAGACAGATAGACAGAGAAATAAATATATAGATAAATAGATAAATAGATATATAGACAGACAGATAAATAGATATGATGCAGATAGAGACATAAATATATATACGCGCTATACACATGCTGTATACATACACACATACATATTTAAATGTATACATATATATATATATATATACAGATATATAAATACATATATACATATAATTATATATATATATACATATATATGTGTGTGTGTCTGTGTATGTACAGATATATATGTATGTATATATATCATTTATATGTACTAATATTCGCCATAGCCATTGGGAGATAGACATCTATATGTGCTTGTACATGTGTGTGTGTGTGTCCTTGCATGTGAACGCTCAGGAATCTGTGTATCCTCTACATGCTGATATACATTATACATACATGTATATATATGTATATACATATAAGCATGTCCATATCTATATATACATGCATACATAGACACAGATACAACTAAAAAATAATATACTCATTAAATATATATATATATACACAGATATTCGTGTACATTCCCGCGTACATGTAAGCATACAGACACACAGATATATATCTACTGCTCCATACACACACGCATGCGCATACACAACCTGACCCCCGGCCCCCACCTATACACCCCCGTTTTATACAATCCTCTCTTCCGATGAAATGATCTCCAAAACCTTTTCTTCAGATCTTAAACATTATTTATTCTCATCTGCATTTCTTACACACAAACACACACACACACACCACACACATACACACACGTACATACACACACACGTACATACACACACGTAAAAACATATAAACAGAATGAGAAGAGCCAGTGAACATACGTGTACACAGATACACACACACGAAATAAATACACATAAACATACACACACGAAAAAGCACAGATATATATACACACACACAAAGACACACACACACATACACACGCAAAAGCACAATGAGAAGTCTCAAAACACACACACACATACAAATGGATACATAATCATCACATACACACACATACACACACACACCTAAGCGCACCCATATTTACACACACATATACATATACATATTTAGACACAAACGCACAAACCCAATGTGAAATCTCAGTGAACATACGTGCACACACACGCACACACACACAAAATCACATTGAAAAGTCCGAGCACACACGTACACACACATACACACATATATGTATACTCATATAAACAGATAATTAATCCTCACATACACACACACCTAAGCATAACAGCATTTATATACATTTTAACACATACACACACTTGCATCTGAAATAGAATTAATTATACGCACACATTAAACATGTACATAAAACATGCATATATACATACACGCCAGAACGCACATACCATTACAAATACGTACACACCTACACACACTAACCAAAACCACAATAACCCCTGTATATATATATACATATATAATATATATATATATATATTTATAGAGAGAGAGGGAGAGAGAGAGAGAGAGAGACACACACACATATATATATACATATATAATATACATATATATATATATATATATATATATATATATATATACATATATATAATA
>NW_021827853.1:0-5000 GCF_006345805.1 Octopus sinensis
TGGGGGAACAAACACAGACACATAAACATATACACACACACACACATATATATACATATATACGACGGGCTTCTTTCAGTTTCCGTCTACCAAATCCACTCACAAGGCTTTGGTCGGCCCGAGGCTATAGCAGAAGACACTTGCCTAAGTTTCCACGTTGTGGGACTGAACCCGGAACCATGTGGTTGGTAAGCATTTATTATTATTATTATTATTATTATTATTATTATTATTATTATATTATTATTATTATTATTATTATTATTATTATTCACCTTAAATTATCTACCTGTGTATTCGCTTATCCGATTGTATGGTTGCTTTCTCATTTTTTTATGACTCTTTCTTGCGTGTGCATATACAATCTTATTTTTTTTGTTTGTTATTCCACAGTATTGGCATAACTTCCAATCTATATAGGTTCCAACTATGTCGTGTCTGCAAACATATTCCTTGTTAACCAGGACAGTGCATCCAGAGACAATATGATTTATTGTTGCTTGTCCATCTCCACATGTTCTGCAGTTACTTGTATTTATTTTCATTGCATGCTTTTGTATTATTTTCATTATTATTATCATTTCGATTAAATCTCTGCTTATCTTGCTGGGTATGATGGAAAATTTCAGCTGCCCACAGCCAGCAGATTTAGGTGACATTTGTTTACTGATCATGCTTCAAGAACACTGCAGAGAATTCTTACAGTTTCAAGCATTGGTGATTTTTGTAAGTGTTTTATCTTTATATTTGTAGCAATCTTAATGAGTCTCTAGTCCTATTCCTAGTAGAATTTATGTAAGTAATAGATTCGATTTGTTCGATAAAACCGTTCAAATTGATGCTCCATTATGGCCGAAGAGTGAAATCTCTTTCTCATTTCATGATAGCAACGTGTAATATGAGTTATCGTCACAATATGGATTTGGTTACTGTGTTAAAGTTACGATTTCTGTGCGGTTTAACTGCTTGCTTACATGTCCGCATTATGACTGGATACTGAGGAAAGACAGTACAATTGTTTTCTTTATGCATATATGATTTGTGGTCGTCAAGTTTTGTTGGGAAGAATAAACTTCTGTTTTATGTGTTATATTGTGGAGGCGCGTGGCTTAATGGTTAGAGTGTTGAACTCATGATCGTAAGGTTGTAGTTTCGATTCCTCGACTGGGCGATGCGTTGTGTTCTTGAGCAAAACACTTCATTTCACGTGGCTGCAGTCCACTCAGCTGGCGAAAATGAGTAATCCTGCGACGGACAGGCGTCCCATCCAGCTGGGGAATTTCCCCGCCACTGAAACCGGGAAACCGGCCCTTATGAGCCTGGCATGGTTCGAGAAGGAACATTTATGTGTTATAATAGTGAGGTGACTGCTCAAAGGAATATTCTTTTGTTTTCTGATTAATTTTACATGTAGTAGCAGGGACTCATGTTTTCTACTGCGGCTTCATACTGTTAGACGCATTACTCACTGGTTTTTCAGCACCTATATACAAATGTGTAAGTGTTTTGCGTTTATATATTCTATATAGGCCTTCTTGAGTAACAATAGTGTGTTTATCGTTAGAGATTATTCAGACGATGGAAGTGAAGTGGTAGCGTTACAAAATATAAGCATACATATTCACATGCATCGAAATACAAATTGTGATAATATAAGAAATTTTGATTGATTGCTTCAAAACTACTAGAGACTATTACACATGAATATATATATATACACTTTACTCTTTTACTTGTTTCAGTCATTTGACTGCGGCCATGCTGGAGCACCACCTTTAATCGAGCAACTCGACCACGCAGTGGGACTGAACCCGGAGCCATATGGTTAGTAAGCAAGCTACTTACAACACATCCACTCCTACGCCCTGGATATATATATATATATATATACATATAGAATTTCATTTACTCTCTCTCTCACACACACACACACACACACACACACACACACATACAGACATATATATAAGAGAAAAATATATATAGGGTAGTAAAATTAGAGAAATTCTATACCAGTGGTCTGTAGATGAAATTTAACAATTTTTGTATTATTTTCGTGGTATTTTAGTACGCCCTTTTAATGTTTTATCATCTCAAATTTTTATTACAGAAATGTATGATAAAATTTAAATATGAAAATCACTGTGTTTTATGTATCACATCGATATTCATCTATTTATATGTATTCTTATATTTATATATTTGGAATTTTTATATCCGTATTATAAATGTAGAAGAATATATGTATATATTTGATTTTGAGTGTAGTTATTAATTATGTTCCTCTACTTTCCGCTTGCGTGCTTCCATTGAGATTATTAAGCAGAATATAGGTCACTTGGAGCACTACAACTCCAGTTTCTATTTTATTTGCGAGTACTGTTAACACTAGCAATCTCAAAATAAAGCAGTGTATTATATATATATATATATATATATATATATAGTCAATCCAAACATGAACAAGCAAGAAAAAAACCACAACGTGAGGACGTGGAATAAGTACAGTGTTATTGGACGCCCAGGAAAGGAAAGAAAACAAAAAGAGGATTTCACGTTCCGAGCGGAGCTCTTCATCAGAAATATAGAAAAGTTCCAGAGAAGTGAAGACGGAAAAAGAAAATCGTCAACGATACACGCGCGGTCATATATTGATATATATATAATATTATTATATATATATGTTTGTGTGTTGTATGTATGTATATATATATAATATTTATATATATATATATTATATATATATATATTATATATATATATATATATATATATATATATATATATATGTGTATATGTATGTATGTATTAAACACATGCATATGTCGATTTGTGATGGTGGGGCCGGTACATGTGTCCTTGCATATATTCAGATAGATAAATAAATTGATAGGTGGTTAGATAAACAGTCAGACAAGCAGATACGATGTGTGAATTTGTGAATCGTGTACTTGTGTGTATATCTGAGCCACAATTAAGTTTTCTCTAGCCAGGAGAATCTTCATGTAGAATATTACAAAAGAATCTTGACGAACCAACTACTCTATTTCAGTGACCATTCTTGACAGTTGCAATTTCAGTATAGCAGTGTAGAAGTCTCATATTTCCTGCTACTTGCAGAGATATCACGATATCCGTAGACGCCTATTCGTTTAAATTTCTAAGTTATTGTTCGATAGTAATAATAACATTTTATCAGGCATCACTGGTATTCGATGGCATTAAGATACTTCATATTATGCCGGAAATACGAGGAATATATTTCCATAGGTTGTGGATGTCAATATGATATATATAAATATATGACGTTAATATATTGTACATATTCTCAGATATTACATAAATATATATGTATGTATGTGTGTATATATGTATGTATGTATGTATGTATGTATGTATGTATATGATGCATGCATGTATATATGTATGTATGTATGTACGTATGTATGTATGTATGTATCTATCTATCAACCTATATAGATGTAATATCGGAATACATACACATATAGATATATGTATATACGTGTATGTATATGTGTTTTCCGGACTTGTTTATTGACACAATTTCTTTGTATGTATATATATATATATCTATATATATATATAGATATATATATATATATATATGTCTATATATATAATATATATATACATATATACATATGCATATAGATATATACATACGTATTATGCACGTATATGCATATATATGTATATATACACACATATATGTATGTATATCTATATATGCATGCACACACAGAGACACACGCACACACACACGCACGCGTACACACTCACATGCACGCACACAACACACTCACACATACACACATACGCGCGCGCGCACACAACACACACACACACACATACACACACACGCGCGCAAAGAAGCTTGAGTCGGTGAAACAGATGAGCTACTGGGAGACGCTACAGGAACTGAAGCTCTACTCCCTGGAAAGAAAGCGAAAAATGTATGTAGTGTTATACATATGGAATATCCTGGAAGGTCAAGCTCCCAACTTTGGAATTAAAAACGATACCAGCCACCGAACTGTAGGGCACTGCATAACACCAACGATACTGCCTTCTTCATCACAGATATGGATCTATTATTGCAGCAGCTTGGCATTCAGTGGATGAAAGCTATTTAAAATCCTGCCAAGAAATTTACGTGGTCTGCAAGGTGTAGATGTGGAAACGTTTAAAAAGCACATCACAGCAGCAGGCAGTTTCGTCCAACCCGTTTCTTCACCATGAGCAGTACCGAAAGGAGAACCTGAAACATTGAAAGGCGTTGCTCCAGCATGACTCCAGCCTCTTGTTTAAAAAAAAGTAAAATAATAAAAGAAAAAACTAAAAGTATATATATATATATATATATACTTGATATATCGGTTCCATTCTAACAAAAACTGTCTGATGAACGGCAACGAGAAACTCAGAGTAACAGATTTTGTTGAATTTTCTGCTGCTTTAAATAAAGTATATATATATATATATATATAAATACATACATACATATATATACATATATACATCTCTCTATCAATCTATCTATCTATAATATATATATATATATATATATATATCTATATATATATATATATATATATATGGGGGGAAGTTCACGAAAAAATAAAAGACGAAGACGGAGGAGTACAAAACAACCAGATGTATTAGTATAACGCTCAGGAATAGAGAAAGTCTTTTACATTTCGAGCCTACGCTCTTCTACAGAAAAGGACACAGAAAAAAACAAGGAGAGAAACAAGGAGAGAAAAAAATTTGTGTAGTGGCTACCGATCTATCATATATATATATATATATATATATATATATATATACAAGTAAATTCTCATACATTTTGCTCCATAGAAAGTACTGTACCCTCCAAATTTCATTTAAATGCTTTTGCAAAAACAATGGAGTTAAGCTTCGTCCTTACCATGGAGCTTGATACTATCCATAAATACTTGATGACTGATCTGTACCCCTTT
>NW_021827854.1:0-9663 GCF_006345805.1 Octopus sinensis
ATCTCTGGCCCTTCAGTGTTAGCCTCTACTAAATAAGCTAATTGAATGAGAGATTTGGTCAGTATTTGCACTGAATTATATGCTGTCAATTTGGACTCCATACATGAGAAGAACTAGTCTGGACATAAGCCTACCAAAGTAGTAAAAAATAAAGGCATCATAGTTCTTTGGGACTTTAGTAGTCAAGCTAATCGAGAATTTCAGGCTAATAGACCAGATATTGTTGTGAAAAATATTGACGAAATATGTTGGTTCGTGTATGTCAATCCCAGTATATTGCAAATCTCAGCGAAAACGTTGGAAAAGTTAAGTAAATGCAAGAACCAAGAAATAAAGTTTTCAAGAATGCAGCATCTAAGAACGATATCTTTACTTGTGACCATCGGAGTTTTGAGGATAATATCGAATGGCTTTCTAGTGTGTATATGGCACATCCTAAGAAAAGTGGGGTCAACTTAAGAACATTTTAATCTTTTAAAATCTTTCAAACTCACAAATATTTCAACAAACTATTACCGAAATCCTAATTTAAACGGAAATTTTACAATTATATTCACTTATATTCACATCCTTGGCTGAACTGATATACGACCTAAAAAATGACAGGAATCTCATACGAAATTTCTTGGTCAGTATTAGTTAAAACTGCTTTCTTTATATGTGGCGAGAGTGAATGCAACATCTGCTAAATTAATCAATTAGAATCATAAACAATAGGGATAATTTGTTAACCAAACGTATCGTGATGTTAATTAGATGATTCTCGCTTATACACAAGAGGACTTTCGGAAAGCTTCATATTCTTAGACTTTTTTCTCTTATAGTGTACCTGGAATCGCTTTAACTTAAATCTTAGTTTCTTAAAATTTAATACCAGTTCTTGACAATCTGACTTCCTCACAAAATTCATTCACTTTAGTTGATCTTAATATTATTAGTAACGATCTTATTCCAACACATAGAAATTCCGCCGAGATTGACTTCGCCTTTCATCTATTAGGGGTCGGTAAATTAAGTACCAGTGAAACACTGGGGATCAACGTAATCTCCCTCACCTACAATTTCAGACCTTGAGCCTATAGCAGAAAGGGTTATTCCCCATGTACACACATTTGCAATCCCGCACATAGGTGTTGCTCCTACCACATTACGATTTGATATTTTTTGTAATATTTTTCTGGTATTTTCTCTCATGGTTTCCTTTATTTTCTAATACAGTTTATATGTTAATGCTTAATAGAAGGGCTGTGAGCTGGCGCACACCGGGCAAACGCTTAGTGGCATTTCGTCCGTCTTAAAGTTCTGAGATAAAATGCTGCCGAGATCGACTTTGCCTTTCATTCTATTGACATCGATAAAATAAGTACCAGTTGAGTACTGGGGTCGATGTAACAAACTTATCTCATTCCTCGAAATTGACGTTCTTGTTCCAAATTTGAAAACATTGTTATTATTATCATTATTAAGTTTTTTGTTGTTGCTGCTATTCGAAGTCTCATCCAGAGACCTCAAGTTAAGCCTTTTACGGAGGGTGTTATTTATGAGTAGCAATGCTATATTTCAGAAAAAGAATTACATATGGGCTTTCTATCATCTTTAGGTCGAATATCGATTCAGCCAAGGATGGAGATTAGCGCTTACCTAAATACTTAAATGAATGAACAGGATTGTAAAATCTCCGTTTAAATTGAAATTACATGACATCTTTATATATAAAAGTGAAGTTGTGTGTCTGTCTCCTACGATTTAGATTCCTAACTACTCCCACATTTTGCGGTGCAGTTTAACCAAAAGCGGGTATCTTATAGTCGTGATTCATATCGAACCCTTCTGGGTATAGCGCGCGTCTACTATGAGTCTACGATTTAAAAAAAAAATACCATCATTTTTTCCCATTTTTAATCCATTTTTTGCTATTAAATAAGGGAAGTAACTCTCTAAAAATGCTTATATAGTTATTTCCCTTACAAACCCGAGCAACGCCGGGCGATACTGCTAGTCTGTTATAAATGGCTGCATCTAACTTCTTTCTAAGGGACTGATTAGCTAACGGGCGTTCTGTGATCCCTAATGATATTAGTTTACAATTTCCTATTATTCATGGCTATGTTGTACGCCAGGACAGGGAGCAAAACATGCACTGTTGTTCAGTGTAAATACCCCTTCAAACACTGAGAGGCAACGGGAACTGATGAGAAACTTATAGTTCTTACATCCAGGCTACAGATTTCATCGGTGCACAGGGCTACGTAACAGCAGATCGTAGAAATGATTGAGTTCTCCAAAAATAAACAAAACAGAATGGTTCGCATTCTCCAGATATATGTGTGCGTGCGTGTGTGTGTGTGTGTCTGTGTACGTGTATGTGTGTGTGTGTGTGTGTGTGTGTTTGCCCCGCCCCACCGTCGCTTGACAACCGGGGTTGGTGTGTTTACGTCCACGTAACATAGTGGTTCGGCAAAAGCGACCGACAGAATAAGTACTAGGCTTACAAAGAATAAGTCCTGGGGTCGAATTGTTCGACTAAAAGTGGTGCTCCAGTATGGCCGAAATCAAATGACTGAAACAAGTAAAAGAATAAAAGAATATATATATGTGTGTGTGTGTGCATTATATATACAGATGTACTAACTTACACTGTGTATAATTTATACACGTGTAGTATATAGGCGTGGCTGTGTGGTAAGAAGCTTGTTTCCCAGCCACACGGTTTTGAGTTCAGTCCCAGTGCGTTGTACTTGTGCAAGTAACGATTTGTGAATGGGTTTGGTAGACGGAAATTGAAAGAATCCCGTTATGTCTGTGTGCGTGTGTGTATGTGTGCATACGTGTGTGCGTGTGTGCTTGTGTGTGTGTGTGTGTGTGTGTGTGTGTTGTGTGTGTGTGTGTGTGTGTGTCTTTCTCTGTCTGTATCCCCGCCCCCACCCCGCGCAGCCAGTGGTTCAGCAGAAAGAAAATGCCAGAATAAGCACCAGATGTATAAAAAAAAAATTAAATTCTTGAGTTGATTTGTTCTACCAAACCCTTCAAGGCGGTGCCCCAGCATGGCCGTAGTCCAATGACTGAGACAAGTAAAAACAAACTGAGAGAGAATTAGAGGGACAGAAAGAAGTGGTCGAGACTGAAATAAACAGAGAGAGAGAGGGGCCTTAGGTGAGAAAACGAAATCTTTGAGAAAAAAATCAGAGCTAATAAAACGTACGGCTTTTATTAAGATTTGCTATTTAGTTAATAAACAAACGGCTGTCAGAGAATTTGTTTTCTTTTTCAAGAACTCATTGTGTGTGTGTATGTGTTTTGCATGCGTGCATGTGTGAATGTGTGCATATGCGTCCAGGCCTGAGTCTGTATTTTATGTCCACATGCATTTCTAGGTGTATGAGTGTATGAGAGTGTAAGCGTCTTCACGCACGTATGTGTGTTTTTATGTTAGTTCTAATGAATTCCCTCTATTTTTGTTAATTGATGCATGCATGCGTGTGTCAAGTGCGTCTTTTCCCAACGAGTTTTCGTTTGTGTGTGTGTGTGTGTGTGTGTGTGTCGTGGTTTTTTTATGTGCAATTATTATAACTTGTCTTTATGTCTAATAGCTGTATGTTCCCAACTAATGCGTGTGTTTGAGTATGTGTGTTTATTTGGATGTATATGTGAAATTTTATGAGATATTTTGTCTTTCTATCGGTCACCAGAAATGCCGATAATGTTTTGTAATATGGTGAGATAATCCTGTCTATTATAGGCACAGGCCTGGAATTTAGGGGAGGGGATAAGTCGATTATTTCGACCCCAGAACTCAACTGGTACTTACTTTATCGACCCCGAAAGGATAAAAGGCAAAGGCGACCCCAGTGGCATTTGAACTCAGAACGTGATGACAGACTAAATGACGCCAAGCATTTCGCCCGACGTGCTAACGATTCCGCCAGCTCACCGCCAAATATGGTGATATAATAAAGAATTGAATTCTTTTATTTTGATTGGGGGTGGGTTATGGGTGTCAGATTCCCTACAAAACTTTCTTCAGATATACGGACGTACGTCTGACGTTACTTATTTTGAAACATTTTATCGTTAGTCCAATACCAAGGAACAGATTTGTGAGTGCGTGTGTGTGTCTGTGTTGTGTGCGCGCGCGCGCGTGTGTGTGTGTGTGTGTGTCTGTGTGTGTGTGTGTGTGTACGTGTGTATTACATAGTTGAGAATTCTCCCCCTGTATAAGTTATGCGATCAGCGGTAACGCGAAATCTGAAAAGATTAAGCTCGTCTCTAATTTCTGAAATGAGTTCGTTTCTCTTGTTTGAAAACTAAACGTCTTAATGTGTGTGCATGTATGTATATATATATATATATATATATATATATATATATATATATATATATATATTATATATATATATATATATATCTATACATACACACACACACCATTATATATTTATCCTTCGAAACGTTTAGTAATGAAATCTTAGCGACTGAAGAAGGGGATTTTTCGTTGGCTTATTGTCCTGTATCTCTCCTTTTTTTTGCTTGTCTTGTTCCTTGGTTGTGTCTATGTGTTTCGTCTCTCTATGTGTTCGACGTCTTTTTGGTGTCCTGTACACAGATATGCGTGTATATGTAATGTAGAGGTAGGTACGTACATATATGTTTATATATATGCATATTTCTATTTTATTAACATATATATATATATATATATATATATATATATATATATATATATATAACATACACGAACATATATACATATATAAACAGAGCGTACATGCTATTTTACTCTATACTTGTAAGTTAGTAAGCAAAACATCTATGTTTTGGATGCTTAACAAAACTTCTCCCGTGAAACAAACTGTATCGAGTATCACTAAAAATCAATAGCTATATTACATCAAAGCTGATAGATATAATGAAACTGCAGATCACTGTATCTAATTGCCCCGAGATGAAAACTCTATGCACTTTATATTGATTTTCGATCGATAATACAACCTAGCTGATATAGTATTCAATCTGCATTTTCGTTCCTAATATGAATAGAGTTTCTTGTTATACATTCATTTTTATTTATTTTTTACTGCGAGAGTTTTTGTCTTTGATTTTACCAGGTTACCGTTGTTCTAATTCTTCTTCAACTTCTACAAGCAGCAGCAGTAGTAGTAGTGGTGGTGGTGGTAGTAGTAGTAGTAGTAGTAGCAGCAGCAGCAGCAGCAGCAGCAGCAGCAGCAGTAGTAGTAGTAGTAGTAGTAGTAGTAGTAGTAGTAGGTGGTGGTGGTGCTGATAGTGGTGCTGATGGTGTTTGTGGTGGTGGTGGAGTAGGTGGTGGTGGTCATATTTATTCTTCTTTTTGCCATCGTTTGTCAGTTTTGAGTAGTCGTAATAGTAGTAGTAGTAGTAGTTGTTGTTGCTGTTGTTGTTGTTGTTGTTGTTGTTGTTGTTGTTGTTGTTGATGTTGTTGTTGTTGTTGTTGTTGGTGGTGGTGGTGGTGGTGGTGGTGGTGGTGGTGGTACTTGGTGATGGTGGTGTATTCCGTTTTTTTGTTTAAATTTGTCGTTTGTCGGTTTAGATTTATTATAAATTCACTTATCGACTCATATATCATGACATCTTTTGCTGATTCTATATACTTTTCTAACTACGCCCCCACCCCACCGCCAACCTCCACACACACATACACACGCACGCAAACATACACACAAAATAATCTATGCTCGAACCAATCCCACTCTCGTCTTAGCAAACCCCCCACACCTAACTATTAATCTACAAATTACCTTCCTTCCAGCGAATGATTTACCTCATCAAATATAGATTACCTAGTTTGATAAGAGCACGACTAAACAAAGGTAACCAACCCATCACGACCACTACTACCACAGTATACAGCTGAGACGAGCGGTTTCAATTCTTACTTGGAGATAATTACACTTTATTTACTGCTACTAGAGCTATTAGGAAAACTCATCAAAACCACAAAATCTTATATTTTCATCATCCTTGCATTCTTAAAATATGTGTGTGTGTGTGTGTGCGTTTGAATCTATGTATGTATGTATGTATGTATGTATGTATGTATGTATGTATGTATGTATGTATGTATGTATGTATGTATGTGTGCATTTATTTATGTATGTAATAGGCACAGGAGTGGCTGTGTGGTAAGCAGCTTGCTTACCAACCACATGGTTCCGGCTTCAGATCCACTGCGTCGCACCTTGGGCAAGTGTCTTCTACTATAGGCTCGAGTCGACCAAATCCTTGTGAGTGGATTTGGTTGACAGAAACTGAAAGAAGCCCGTCGTATATATATATGTGTGTGTGTATGAGTGTGTGTGTGTGTGTATGTTTGTGTGTCTGTGTTTGTACCCCGCCCCTAACAACGCTTGACAAGCGATGCTGGTGTGTTTACGTCCCCGTCACTTAGCGGTTCGGGAAGAGAGACAGATAGAATAAGCACTAGGCTTACAAAGAATAAGTCCTGCGGTCGATGTGCTCGACTAAAGGCGGTGCTTCAGCTTGGCCACAGTCAAATGACTGAAACAAATAAAAGAATAAAAGAGTATGTATATAGAGGTTTGGCCAAAAGTAACCCGAAAGTAAACCAAAATTACAAAAATACTTAATATTCAATTTTATTTATTCATCCCAATTATGAATGTTTAATAATTGAATATTGTGAGTTAAAAATTGCCTTTTTTGTTGTTTATTTATATGAAATAATTTTTTTGTTTTAACCTTAAAACTGAAAGGTTTTGATTTATTGTCATTGTGACTGTTGGTCAGTCCTGTACATATATATATATATATATATATATATATAGATATATATATATATATATATATATATATAGATAGTAGATAGATAGAGAGATAGTAGATAGATAGATAGATAGATAGATAGATAGATAGATATTGTAATATATATATATATAATGCATATATATATATTAACATATATATATATATATATATATATATATGCATATATATATTATATATATATATAATATCTATTCTATCTATATATATGTATATATATCACATACAATATACATATATATATACATATATATGCATGTATACTTATAAAAATATATATGTATATATATATAATATATATATATATATATATAATAATATTCTATATATACAGGATTAATAAAAGACAAAAACGAAATGTGACAAATTTGTATGTAATGTATTTATATTATATATTATATATATAATATATATAACACCATACATACATATACATATACATATACATATATATATATATGTTATATATATATAGTGAGAATTCACATAAAAAACAACAGACAGGTGGTGTAGACAACAAACAGATGTATTAGTGTTAACGCTCACGAAGTGAAAAAGTCTTTAATGTTTCGAGCCTACGCTCTTCCACAGAAAGGAACACAGAAAGAACAAAGAGAGAAAGTAAAGAGATTAATATATATAATAATCCCAAAAGACGGTAGTAAATACACGGCGAAAAGAAAACACAGATACATATATATATTATATATATATATATGTGTGTGGTGTGTGTGTGTGTGTGTGTGTGTGTGTGTGGTGTGGGTGGGTGTGTGTGGTGTGTGGTGTAAATATATATATATATATATATATATATATATATAATGCTCTCCTAAGGAAGTAAAAAATTTATAATGTTCATTTATATAAATATGCGCAAGGGTGGTTGTGTGGTATAGAATGTGTCTTGCATATATACATACATATACCTTCACGAGTTTGTGTGTTCATGTGTGTGTGTGCGTGCGTGTTTAAATGTAATGTACAGTATATGAATTTATATAATCCATCGGTGATTACAAAAAAGTTCCTTTAGTGAACCAGGCTACAAACCACGTTGTATACCAATACGTAAGAGTGTAATATAGTCCCATGCAGTTGAAATCCACTTAATCCAATCTGAAAAAATGATTTCATAAGGATTATACAGAATACATATTACAAGCATATGTATATATGAGAGGTATTGGTATCCAGAAGCCCCAAGGTGGCAGGTAACGCTATGTAAGTGCTATGTAAGTGCTATGAAAGGACCGTAGTTAAACTCTCGGTTCGATAATGATAAGAGGGAGGAGTCTAATGCGGGTCTTTTATGAGCATGTATATGTTAAATAAAATGAGACAACAAAGCCAAGGCTGTGTGGAATTTTCAAGACATTTATGAAGAGAAAGTTAGCCTTACAGCTGTTTCTGAGAAATTAGGGATATCCCTTCATCAGAGACGATATGAGAGAGTTAAATAGAGGGGAAATAGTAGAATTCAGTATAAGGAGTTATTTTGGAAAAGGAAGGAAATAAGGAGTATAGAGGGAAATAGGAGAATGAATGTACAAATAAAAATTTATAAACTAACTCGTTGTATTGAACTCTAATATTTCCCTCTGTTTAACTATCTCACATCGTTTCTGATGAAGGGATATCCCTAATATCCCGGAAACAGCTGTAAGATTAACTTTCTCTTCATAAATGTCCTGAAAATTCCACACCGCCTTGGCTTTATTGTTTCATTTTATTTAACACACACACACACGCACACACACACACACACACACACACACTCACACACACACACTCCACACACACACACACACACACACACACACACACACACACACACACACACACGCATGCACGTACATATATAAATATATATACGAAGGCGCGTGGTTTAGCGGTTAGGGTATTTGGCTCACGATCATAAGGGAGTGAGTTCTATTCCCGGTGATGCGCTGTGTCTTTGAGTAACACACTATTTCACGTCGCTCCAGGCCACTCAGATGGCAAAAATGAGTAGTACCTTGTGAGATTCTGTATCACGCAGAATCACCCTGAGAACTACGTTAAGGGTATGCGTGTTAGTGGAGTGCTCAGCCACTTGCATGTTATTTTCATTAGCAGGCTGTTCTGTTCATCGGATCAACTGGAACCCGCGTCGTCGCAAACGACGGTGTGCCAGCTTTTTTTTTATGTATTTATATAAATGAGTAAACAAAAGAAAAAATAGAACATTCATTCAACACATATTTATAATAACAGTGCGACTCAAATCCAGATTAATTAAATTTTTGTGTGGGCCTCCATCTCATCAGGGCCTACATCCCATCAAATGAGTTTTACGTGTCATATGCGCCTACGAAAGTAAGTCATGCGAAACTGAGTCAAGTTGATATTAATACATGTGACTGTGTGTGTGAGCGCGCGTGCGTATATATATATATATATATAGACCGCTAGATAGATATAGATATTGATAAACATATACCTATATGTATATATATATGTATATATACATGTTTATATATATATGTATATATATATATATGTATATATACATACGTAGATATATATATACATATATATATATATATACGTATATATAAATATACATGTACATATGTATATATATATATTTATGTATACACATATGCTTATATATATGTATATATACATATGTACATATATATATGTATATATACATGTACATATATATATATACACGCAAGATGACAGAAACTTTTTTACTCTCTTGACTGGGTACAATGTACAAGTAATATATAAATATATATTTATGTAATATATATATATATATATATATATGGATATATACATATATACATATATACATACATA
>NW_021827855.1:0-9680 GCF_006345805.1 Octopus sinensis
AGGGTTCAATTGGCACTTAATTTATCGACTTCGAAAAGATGGAAGACGAAGTCGACCCCGGTGGAATTTGAACTCAGAACGTAGCGGCAGACGAAATGCCTATTTATTTACTACACACAAGGGGCTAAACACAGAGGAGACAAACAAGGACAGACAGACGGATTAAGTCGATTATATCGACCCCAGAGCGTAACTGGTACTTAATTTATCGACCCCGAAAGTATGAAAGGAAAAGTCGGAATTTGAACTCAGAACATAACGGCAGACGAAATACCACTGAGCATTTCGCCCGCCTTACATAATAATAATAATCCTTTCTACTATAGGCACAAGGCCTGAAATTTTGGGGAAGGAGACTAGCCAATTACATCGACCCCAGTGCGTAATTAGTACCTAATCTATCGACCCAGAAATGATTTATCAACACCGGCGGAATTTGAACTCACAAAGTAGCTGCAGACGAAATATCTATTTCTTTACTACCCACAATGGGTTAAACACAGAAGGGACGAACAAGGAGAGACAAACGGATTAAGTCGATTACATCGACCCCAGTGCGTAACTGGTACTTATTTAATCGACTCCGAAAGGATGAAAGGCAAAGTCGACCTCGGCGGAATTTGAACTCAGAACGTAACGGCAGACGAAATACCACTAAGTATTTCGCCCGGCATGCTAACGTGTCTGCCAGCTCACTGCCTTTCCGCCTTACATAATAATACTACTAATGATAATAATAATAATAATAATAATAATAATAATAATAATAATAATAATAAATCATTTGTACGTTTATTTAATTGTTTTGCAAGATCCTTGATGTGAAATCGTGTGTTGAAATAGATATTGCTATATTTGGGGACGGTCATATTTTGGCAATTAATCACACGCACTGTATACTTGGTCTTTTCTTTAGCTATAATTTCATTCTTATTTTAGTGTCTCTGGTTTGAAATATGTGACCTCTTCAACGACTCTCCCTCCCACGTGTCTCCTCCTGTCTTCTTTGGTCCATTCAGTCTTCCTGTGGTGTGTATTCTTCAAGACAAAAAGATACTAAAATAATCTTTTCTACAATAGGCACAAGGCCTGAAGTTTTAGGGCAGTTTTAAGTCGATTACATCGAAACTAGTGTGTAACAGGTACTTATTTACTTATTTCATCGACCGCAAACGTATGGAAGGCAAAGTCGACCTCGGCGGAATTTGAACCCAGAACGTAACGGCCAGACGAAACACCGCTAAGCATTTCGCCCGGCGTGCTAACGATTCTGTCGGCTCATCACCTTAATAAAAATAATAATAATAATACAACTAATAATAATAATAATAATAATAATATAATAATAATATAATAAATAATAACAATAACAATAATAATAATAATGATAATAATATAATAATAATAATAATAATAATAATAATAATAATAATAATAATAACAATAATATAATAATAATAATAATATAATAATAATAATAATAATAATAATAATAATAATAATAATAATAATAATAATATAACCCAACACTGAACAACCCGAGGGAAGTACGGCAACTATTGTTGCAAAGAAGGTGAAAATGATGGCAACGAAAAAAGCGCACGAGCAATTGGCTGATAGGTGGGAGGAGAAACCTCTGCACGGCAAATATGTGACCCGCAGCAAAGCTGATGTTGACCAGAAGCAAACCCATCAGTGGCTACGGAGCTCGGGGCTAAAAGCAGAGAGCGAAGGTTTCATCCTGGCTGCTCAAGATCAAAGCCTATTAACCCGGAACTACCAGGCCAATGTGATGAAAAATGGAGCAGACCCAAAATGCCGATTCTGCAACGACATGATTGAAACAGTGGACCATCTAATCTCTGGATGTAAAGTCTTAGCACCAGTGGAGTATAAATTAAGACATGACAGAGTTGGCCAATATCTCCACTGGCTAATAAGTCGGCATTACAATATCAAAACTGCCGACAAGTGGTATAATCACCACCCTGAGGCTGTAACTGAAGGAGAAAATGTAACCATTCTGTGGGACTTTCCAGTACATACAGACCGAACCATCAAGGCCAATAAACCAGATATTGTTGTGAAAGACCAAAACAATAAAGTTTGCTTATTGATCGACATGAGCATCCCCTGTGATCATAATATCTCAGCGAAAGAGTTTGACAAGCTCAGAAAATATAAAGACCTACTCATTGAAATGAGAAAATGTAGCATCTCAAGGCGGTTACAATACCAGTGATCGTAGGAGCACTAGGAATGATCAAGAAGGGAACCGAAAATTATATGAGAATGATCCCTGGCTTACCATCCCTGCAAGAAGTGCAAAAGATTGTCTTAACTGGTACATCACATGTATTGAGAAGAGCATTGTCGATGTGAGAATTGTTGCTGCTCATGTATTTAATTAACTAAAAAAAAAAAAAAAAAATGAACGAACTATTGAGTTTGGTTTAATGGCCTACCAATGTATACTATGAGTTTCTTTGCCCTAGGAGTCGGGAAGACACTCGGCAAGAAATGGAAGCAAATTTGAAAGAAGAAAAAAAAAGTAATAATAATAATAATAACAATAATAATAATAATAATAATAATAATTTTTTTATTGGTCATAACGACTGACCACAAAACAATGGACAATACTCAAGCGTTAGTGAGGTTATACGTGTAAACAGCAAAGCAGAAAATTACCCAACAATATTTAATTCTCTCTCTATATATAGTGGGGAGATCCATCGAGAAGTGACCAAAGCAACCTCACCCACTTTGGGCCCCTAACACCAAGGCACCTCAAGTTGGTATCCCTATCCTCGTCACTCCACCCAACCTGCAGGTGCACACTTAGAGAAGGCCAATTCACACAGGCCACCCTTGTTACATTCCCCCACATTTCGACAAGCTTACTGGTGATAGCATCTCCCACTCCAGTCTCATCTTCTTTTTCAGGTGGAACGTGAAAAGTCAATTATATATATATATATATATATATATATATATATATATATAGATATATATATATGTGTGTGTGTATATATATATGCATACATATATATATGTAATGTATATATATATATATATATATATATATATATATATATATATATAAATATAAATATATATATAATACATTATATATATGCATATATATGCATGCATACATATATGTACATACATATATATATGTATATATGCAAATATGGGTACAGGACGTCATAAAACGTAAACAACATGGGATACGAACATTTTGGGCGAACAACGAAAGAAACAAATGGAAAACAAGACAAGTAACATAAAGAAAGACCCATCATCAGTTGTCGACTGTATATCTACTCCACATTTCGAGCAATTACGACAGGATGTGTCTTCGAGAAAACAGTTGCTCCGGCAAAGCAAAGTAAAATTTGGGATTAGTGGAGGGTCAAAGTTGGTAACAAAAACAAGACAGTGAAAACAAACAGTAAGGGCTGCGAAACCATAACGAGGTGTGTGGTGGCAAACGCTGGAGGAACATGCTTTGACAGGGAAAGAGATAGGTGAGGAGACAGACAAGAAGCTGTGTGACCTGTGTGACAGATCAAAAGGAAAAAAAGAAGCTCAATTTAGGAAAAGAAAGATGGCTGATGGTCACGTGTGAGTAAAGAGTAAGTAAAGGAGGAAGAGTGAGAAAGAGAGAGGGACGGAGAACGGTAAAATGGAGAGGAAAAGAATTAGAGAAAGGATGAGAGAGAAAGAACGAAAGAGGGAGAAGGGGAGGTAAAAAGAATATATATTGAGTAACATTTTCTCCGTTTTTTCGTGTTTTTGTATTTTATTATTGTCTTTGTTGTTGTACACATTCGCTTGCTTTCTCCTAAAATATTTAATGCTCTTAGCATAGATTTTTGGGGCCAGCGAGATTTGAAGAGTCTCAAGTGTAATCGGCCGAAACTGTAAGCATATTCTAGAAACTTGAGTGAGGAGAGAAGGCTGCGACTGACTCATCCTTCTTTTTTGCTGTCTGTCTTTGTTGTGTTACTTGTCCGTCTTTGTATCGTGTATTTGTGCGGATGTTTTATCCGTCTTGTATGTTGTGCGGATATTTATATTATATATTATATGTATTCTATTATATTATATATAGATTTGTATATATATATATATATATATATATATATATATATATATATATGTGTGTGTGTGTGTGAGAAAGATAGGTAGGTAGATAGATAGGTATAGGTATATTGTCCCTACATATGCACGTACGTAGATACGTACATATATGCATACACATACACACACTCATACATATATGTTTAAACATACAAACAGGCATCTCAGTGTTGTTTCGCATCGGAGTGAGTATGGGGAGTGTGCGAGCACGTGTGATTGTGCATATTTAAAGAAACGACGAATGAAAATAGTTTCGGTTCCTTTCTTTCGCTAATATTATCAGGAAGCCATTTTACCAAATTTAAGATATTACGGTGTGCGTGTGTTTATTTAAGCCTGTATGTGTGTGTGTATGTGTGTGTATTTATTAGTGTTTATTTCTGTGTGTGTTGATGACTATGTATATGTATGTGTTTGTGTGTGAGTGTGTGTGTGTGTGTATGTGTGTGTGTGTGTGTGTGTGTGTGTGAATGTGGATCAAGAAAGTAGGAACTCTGGATAGGAAGTGTTACCTGAGGTAATATAAACTGGGTCCACATGAAGTGTATGTCAGAGAGAGCGTCTGACTGCTGAAAAACCCGAAACAATCAATGAGACCATAAATATTAACCCCGTTCAAGTGCTTCACATGATGAGCCATATAAAAAGATTTTATACGATTAGGCCGTCAAATAGTACCTGCTTATACACATACATATACGTGTGAGTGCAATTTTATATATTCCACACACACATTTATGCACGCACCTGCATATAATATATCATGATATAATATAACATAATAAGGCGGCGAGCTGGCAGAACCGTTAGCACGCCGGGTGAAATGCGTAGCCGTATTTTGTCTGCCGTTACGTTCTGAGTTCAAATTCCGCCAAGGTTGACTTTGCCTTTCATCCTTTCGGGGTCGATAAATTAATTACCAGTTACGCACTGGGGTCGATGTAATCGGCTTAATCCGTTTGTCTGTCCTTGTTTGTCTCCTCTATTCTCAGCCCTTTGTGAGTAGTAAAGAAACAGATATAATATAACATAATGTATATGTATATTTGTATGTATGTATGTATGTATGTATGTATGTATGTATGTATGTATGTATGTATGTGCGTGTGTGCGTGTGTACGAGTGTTATGTGTATGTGTTTGTGTACTTATGTATGTCTGTAAAAATACACTTAATAGAAGTTCCTGGAAAGTTAAGATGCTCAAACGTTCTGTCAGTCATCATATCTACTTAGGTGAGTAGGACGTATGGAATATTATCGGATTACAAAATAGCTCTTCTACTGTGAGCTGTGCACTGGAAAACGTCTTCAGCACAAAATGAAGAAACTGTAGACCAATGTACAGAACTAGAAGAAATAACTTTGGATGAAGCTGAGTGGAGGTAGCGTATAAAGAAAAGTAAGAAAATTTTGTGCACAAAAGCATAAAGCGCCGATTTTGAAGGAGCTGTCATCAGAACCTCAGTGAGAACACACAGTGGTGGGGCTGTGAAATGTGTGGTCGTTCGCTCCTTTCCAAGGCTGGGTAAGTCACCCATCTAAAGTCCCATAAAAGATCAACTGCATGCAATATCCTTCCTTGTAGACTAGCTGATTCCACGTGCATAGTGTGTTAAGGGGTTTGCAGGTATGAGAGAGCTCGAAAGATTTCAAGGGTTAAGAGACAAATAACGGTCCACCGCGACCATATCTCACGAAATGATACGAACAATACGGTAGAAGTCACAACTTTTGCCTGTCTCTCGTGCTTCAAACCATACAGATCTTCAGCGGGACTGCATTGTCATCTGAGAGGTCATAGAACGGAATGTCAGAAATGCCATTGACAACGAAGACACTCACAGAGACGGCAATCATCTGTGAAGATGCAGCAATAACCGTGTATGTTTGGCTGGATGTAAGAATGGATGGATGAATGCTTCTGTGAATATGTCTGCTGCCTGGGAAATAGATCTACAAAATATAATATTGAATATCTACAAATTATTATTATCTGTGTCTTTACATCCATTGTTGCTATAAAGTATTATATTATATGATATCTTTCAGTGAAGCATGAATTGTAAAATTACTCTCTCTGGATTAACATTTCCAAAGATAGAACATGCAATGCATGTGTGTGTATGTGTGTTTGTGTGCGTGCGTGTGTGATTGTGTTTGTATATACATGTATGCATGCAAGCATTGATACATATGTGTGTGTGCATGTATATATAATGTATATATATATATATATATATATATAAACACACACACATATACACACATATACATAAATATCGAACTAGAAAAACACATATCTTGTGTATGTATGTTCGATATTGTTTATTTCTCTGGAGCTGCTTTTAACTCATATTTGAATTTTTTCCGTGGTATGAAACGTTGGACATACTAGCAGATGTTTCTTACACCATTTTGCGTAGAGCTGTAGGCAGCGATCTAGCTTGCGTTGGGCCTCGTTTCGTGTACACGGTATTGAAAAGTCATAAAAAGTTCGAAACATCGATGTCTATCGCTCCTGAATGGAATCTGATGCGAGTTATCTCGCTTGTCTATGTCTCCCAGGTGTTTTAACACCAGGCGTATTGAAGAGAATATATTCTGTTAGGCCAATAAGCGCAGCCTACCCACGAACTAGCAAAACACATACCTTATATGTCTGTTCTATATTGTTTATATCTATTGAGGTGCTTTTAACTCATATTTATATATATATGTGTGTGTTACATACATCCATATATAAATACACACACACACACAAACCTATATATACATACATACATGTGTGTGTAAATATATATATACACACACAAATACATATATATACACACACACACACAGATATATATATATATACTTACATACTCGCGTGTGTATCGTTGGCGATTTTCTTTCTCCGTCTTCCCTTCTCTGGATTTTTTCTATATTTCTGACGAAGAGCTCCGATCGAAACGTGAAATCCTCTCTCTATTCTTTCCTTTCCTGAGCATCCGGTAACACTGTACTTATTCCACGTCCTCGCGTTGTTGTTTTTTCTTGCTTGTTCATGTTTAGATTGACTATATATATATATATATATATGTAATGTATGCATACGGATAAGCCTTTGTGTGTGATTTTGTGTGTGTATTTGTGCACATAGCTAGGCAAACACACTAACATATTTATATTTAATATTTCCTGTGCTTTCTAGTATTTCATTAGTCTCATCACAAATATCCACCAATGGCTTCTTCCTAGTAGTCATTAAAGACGTATAAATAGTCAAATAGTAGTCACAATTCATACCAAGGCTGGTAGAAATTGATATGTTTTTGTTTGAAAACAAACTATACTTGGCATAGAAACCTGTTAGTGAATGAAAGAGGATCCTTGATGAACCCCATACTGGTCCTTGATGAACCACTACTTCTACCCTGAATTTAAAAAAAATAAGGAAAAAAAAATTAAGGGTTTGAGCTGGCAGAAACGTTAGCACGCCGGGCGAAGTGCTTAGCGGTATTTCGTCTGCCGTTACGTCTCTGAGTTCAAATTCCACAGAGGTCAACTTTGCTTTTCATCCTTTTGGGGTCGATAAATTAAGTACCAGTTACGCACTGGGGTCGATATAATCGACTTAATCTGTTTGTCTATTCTTGTTTGTCCTCTCTGTGTTTAGCCCCTTGTGGGTAGTAAAGAAATAGGTATTTCGTATGCCGCTACGTTCTGAGTTCAAATTCTGCCGAGGTCGACTTTGCCTTTCATCCTTTCTGGGTCGATTAAATAAGTACCAGTTACTCAGAGACCAGGGCAAAGTATATTTGGGGGAAAACTGGCATCTGCCCAAGTATTTCCGACATTATCACCATCATCATTACCACCATCACCTTCATCACAAACAGGAACACCATTACTACCCCAACACCATCACCAACACCACTACTCACACTATTACCACAACACTATCACCACCACAAACACTATCACTTCCACAAGCACTATCACCAGCACCACCAACAACAGTACCATCACTAACACCATTACCCCCACCAATGCCATCACCAACACCAGCAACACCCCACAACCACCAACACCACTACCACTACCACCACGAACACCACAACACCATTTTCAATACCACTACAAATACCATTAGCGCCACTATCACCATCATCATCAACATTACCAACACCATTTTCACCACCAGCACTACCACCTTCAGCACCTCCAATAACAACAATACCACAAACACCACCACCACCACCATCATCATTATCACTTCACCAACCGGTGGTGGTAGTGTTTTGGTGGCCTGCTGTAACATCACGACTCAAACTCCTCCTCAAATCGTTGTCAGCCTGTTTATCCGTGGCAAAGGCTGCCTATTGGGAGCGATACAGATCCCTATCAATGTTATCATAGACGTTATTGCCTGAGTACAAAGATAAAGAACTGGTACCACTATGCATTTTACCTGACTATTTAACAGTTCCACGAATCCAACTTCCCGGGACATATTTATTACTGACACCAACCAAAAAAGGCTGATAACAAAAGTTGACCGTAGCGGGCTTTGAACTCAAGAGACAGAAATGTGGGAAAAACCCCATGATTGATTCTATCAAACGCTAGACCAACACTGATAATTCACTTTGATACACTTCTCTTACAAAGACAGGATGTCCAGCGCTGTAGTTAAAACTGGTGGAAGTCCCTGGGCCAATAGATTTGGTTGGGAAAGCGCACGATTTCGGATATGAATGCTTCCCAACCAAATGATTCCAGGTCCCATCCTACAGCGTGCTACTTTGAGCAAGTTCTTCTAGTATAGCCTCGGTCTGACCTCAACCTTGTGAGTGGATTTAGTAGAATTTGTTTCGTATAATCTCTGGGAGATCATTGCTCTGAACTGAATAGAATACACTTTGACAGAAGTGAAAAAAACATCCCTTGAGTTTTACATTTGGAAATTCTTATAGGAATGCATTCTGCATAGCCTTTTCGAAGTCTATCATAACAGTTAGAGGGGCACAAGAAGGCTCTGAATTTTTTTATTTTCTGTAAAAGCTGACTATAGGTTTCCTCACATTTGTTGGGTACTAACACAAACCTCAGCAGCACTGAAGCTTTTTCTCTTAAACCATGCAAAATATACAGCTGGTGAAACAACAATGGAACTGTCTTGTATGTACCATCGGCAGACCATTGATTACATTGCGAAAACGAACGAAGGTTGCATTTAGTAGCAAAAATTAGTATGTCTTTATCACTTTGACCTGAATCATATATTAAGAAAATCTCACCTTTAACGGATTTTGTATATTCGTCCGGAAAAATTAATTCATTCCAAATCCTTGGTAAAGCTGGAACTTACATTATTTTCTTGCCTTATAAAATATACTGCCCTTTTAAAACATTGCGACAACGGGAGTCTAGACATAGCAGCTTCACTACAACCTTCGAAGGCGCTAGATATTATTGATTGCGGTGTATCATTGGTGGTTCTCGCCATCTGCAGTATTTTTATAACAGTTTCTGTAGCCTCAACTTC
>NW_021827856.1:2500-10326 GCF_006345805.1 Octopus sinensis
CGCTTGGTTGTAAGACAAGTACAGCTTCTCGATGGTTGTTGACTGAATATTAAATTCGAAGGATTACATCAGGTTTTAGAGTTTGCAGTAATAATGAATCATTTCGTTTGAGTAAATATTTTGATGTATCTGTCCAATTAGTAATAAGGAAAGGTTACACCGCCTTTGTCATTTGACGGGTTTTACTAAAATATGGCGGTGTGTCTATGATTACCTTTTGATTCCCTCTTCTATTATTGCATTTAAACATGCTAAACTAAGTTGCGTATTGCAGGCGTATAACGAATTTATTTCATACAAACTTGAACAACAAAGTTTTAAATGAACTTCAAGTGTCAAATGTACCCTGGAAAAGAAACGTTGAGATAGAAGGTACTCTTATTATTTGTCCATTCGTATCAGGAGTCTGGTATATGTGGCGCATGGATTTCTTGCCAGGGATAGTATTGGCTGGAGGCGTGGAAAATCGTCCCCCGTTAAACGAAGATAGATAGATACATACATACATACATAAGTAGGTAGGTAGATGATAGATAGATAGATAGAGATAGATAGATATAGATAGATAGATAGATAGATATGTTTCTTTATTAGCCACACAGGGCTGCACACAGATAGAACAAATTACAGGTAGACTTTTCTTTTGAAGGTTAAAAAAAAAAAAAAAAAAAAAGGAAGGGGAGTTTCGATCAAAGGGATCGTAAAAGGAGAGAAAAAGGACAAAAAAAAAGGGGGGGTTAAAAAAAAAAAAAAAAAAGGGGGAGAGGAAAAAAAAATGATCAATAGGGATCGTTATCACAGAAATGTCAATATGAAGTGTAAAGGGAGGACAGGTGAGGTTTACCCCCTGGAAAGAAAAGCCTACGGAAAAGACCACGGTAACCTCGGTCATTAAGTCACATTTTATATTTCTTTTTTTTTTTTTTTTTTTGCAAATAAGCAACTCTCTGTTTTCGATTTCTGGGTTCATAGGACTATGCTCAAGTGGCTTCGTCATTCATACGTGCCATTCTTGCTACATTCACCCATCTTTTTTTAAAACATTCGCTAGACAAAACTTGCCTCTCTACTCTCACTTTCCTTTTCAAGTGGTACTTGAAGTGATGAGAGATTGACCAGAGAGGAAAGTGTTTGTCTCCAATCCTTTCAGACGCGTCCACCAGATACATTCTTTCGCCATAGCCACAAGGATGATGAAAAATAGCTCTTCCTTCCCGTTTGAAGGAAGGAGGCGTGACAATATTGACGATAGACTCAGCTGATAACCGACTCGTCCCACACGTGACAGCAGTTGTTCGACATAAGCCCACAGGTCGGAAATTGTTGCACTGAACGAGTGTGTGCAGAACGGTTTCGTCGCTCTGACCGCATCTCGGGCAGGTCGGCCCCGTGTTTCTCGAGCCGTGTCTGTAGAGCTTATCCTAACGGGTAGCGCTTCTCGGTAGCACTGCCAGGCCAGGGATCTCTGGAAGTTGTCCATGGGCCCTGGCCCGAAGTCGTCCGAACAGGCGGTCAGGTACTCCTCGTCGACGTCCAGGTTCGCCCCGAGCTCGTCGTCGTACCTCCCCTCCACTAAACCCCTATAGAATGCTTTGGTTGTGTTGAAGTCACTTAAGGTCGACCCAGGACGGCAGAGTTGCTTGAGAGCAACGCGACACTCGCGGTGCCATTCGCCCTTCCTCGGCCTCTTTTTGATCCACGACTGCAGTTCGGTCATGGAGACGAGCTGCGGGAAAGCGTGCCTCACAAACGGCGACCACACCTAGATAGATAGATAGATAGGTTCCTACTCTGAAATATGATGTGCCATATTACTGTCCTTTTTAATTGCCTCTCGTACATGACTTAAAAGAAATTTCTAACACACACACACACGAATATATATATATATAGGTATGATTAGTGTAATTTTGGTAGTAATGACTTTGTCCCTCTTAGTGTGAGGCATTTATGTGTAATAATGCCCTCTATACAATATAGATATAATTAATTTGTTCAAAAGAAAAAAATTATTTTCGAATTCTTTTCTTTTATGAGGTTTTTCACGCTAACTTACCTGATAATTTCTTGTTAAGATTCCTTATTAAGAAGTTATCCTTAATTGTTAAACTTATTCCGAATATATATATATATATATATATATATATATATATATGTACTAGCAGTATGGCTCGGCGTTGCTCGAGTTTGTAAGGTAAATAACTATATAAGCATTTTTAGAGATGTAAAGTATAATAGCCATCTCAATATGGCTAACCACAAAGGGGGGGTGTTACTGTAGCTTTTTACGTTCTAAGATTTAATAATAAATTTTTAGAGAGTTATTTCCCTTATATATGCCAAAAATGCATTAAAATGTGAAAAAATTATGGTAATTTTTTTTTAAATCGTAGACTCATCGTAGACGCGCGCTAATACCCAGAAGGGCTCGATATGAATCACGACTATAAGATACCCGGTTTTGGTTAAACTGCACCGCAAATGTGGGAGTAGTTAGGAATCTAAATCGTAGGAGACAGACAGCACACAACCTCACTTTTATATATAAAGATATATATATATGTATGTATAATCAAAACATGTAACAAGTCCGTCTACATCGTTAGTGTGTGACATATATATACATATATATATATATATATATATATGCATATATATGCATATCTATGTACGTATGTATTTATGTATGTACGTTATGTATGTATGTATGTTGTATGTATGTATATGTCATAGACTAACGATCTAGACTCATAACATATTTCGTTAGACGATATTTAGTTTTAATTCTCCATTTCACCATTCCTTACCATGCTTCGCCTTTTAATTGCCCTCCACCCAACAATATGAAACTATATAATTTAATAATCATATTGATTTATCGTAACTAGGTGCTAATATCTTTTTTTATGACACACATTATAACATATATATATATGTGTGTGTGTGTGTTTGTGTGTGTTTGTGTGTGCGTGTGTGTGTATGTATGTATATATATATATATATACATATAAATATACATATATATATATATATATATATATATATACATACACACACACGCACGCACACACAAACACACACATATATATATATGTTTTATATGTATGTATATATATATATAAATATACATATATATATATATATTATATATTATATATATGTATATATATGTAGGTATGTATGTATTATGTATATTTCATTAATATTTGTTCCTCTGTTAAATCGCATTCTACACAACCGTCTCCCTAATTTTTGGCTCACTTCTATATAATTGAACTGTCTAACTTGCTATAATTCGCTATTAATATACAAACCTCCATTACACACTTCGTCTTTAGAAAACAATTCGTGAATGAAACAGCCTATTACTACTTCATTTAATATCTCTTTTAAGCCATTTCGTCTTCATCCCTTCCTACACTCACCCTCTTTTATCTCACTAATATCAAACAGCATTACTTCATATCTACCTTATTACGTACGCTCTGACACATTACTTTGGTTTCATTTATCTCCCTTCTCTGTTTCTTTTCTCTTCTTCGTCTACAGATTCTTCCATTTTTCTTTGCATTTTCTATTAACACGTTTACTTTTTTTTCATTTTACTTACTCTTTTCACTTTTAGTTTATTATTTTTTTGTCGTTTCTTATACAACTTTGTTTTCACATGCAGTGGAAATACATATTTTCATTCCATATTTTATAATTTGTTTCATTATTCTCAATACTTCATAATCTTAAACAGATATTATTTTTATTTCAATTCAATTCTCATTTTATTATTTACATATGAAATATTTTAACTTTTGCACACACACACACACACACATATACATAGATACACATATATATGTATATGTATACATATATATAAATCTTTGACTCACAAATCAATCTTAAAATACATACACATTCATTATTATTTATCATCTATAATATATACATACATATATATATATATATATATATATTCGCATATATTCATAAATTTATCTGAATATTATTATATAAAATATGCCTATAAATATATTAATCATGTATATATAATATATATATATATTCATATATATGTGTATACAAACATATACATGCTTATACATACACACAAATATAAATGTATATACACTCATAAATGTATACACACACACATAATATATATCCTTAATATCGGTAAACAGGAAACCCAAGGAATTCAATATATCCATATTGATGTGTTCAATTTGAAAAATAAATTATCCTAGCTTCTGTAAACTTGGAAATTCCAAGGTTATTTTGAAAGCTTTTAAAATTCTTTGAATAATATCGACAACCATGTTCATATTTGATTCCTGTGATGTCGTAAAACCAACAGTGAAGTTTTCCAAAGAACATCTCTGAAACTATGTTCTTTGTTGCACACTTGTCATCTTTTGCTCAGTTTTTCTGATTGTTATACCCTTTGCCTTATATTTACGTCAACAAGCAAACAATCGATAGATATTGAATGAAATCGAAGACAACATATTTATATGGAATTTTTTTTTTTTGCAACATACAACTACATTGAACACGTGTTCGCAAATTCTTATTTCAATATAATTTTCGTGTCAGGGAAACTTAAATATATAGCTGGACTTCAATATACAATACCAGTATCTGAAATAAAATGCATGATCGCACACATAATACCACACACACTCACGCACACGCACACACACACACACACACACACACATACAAACACACACACACCACACACCACACACACATATATATATATATATATATATATATATATAGATAGATAGATAGATAGATAGATAGATAGATAGATAGATAGATAGATAGATAGATAGATAGATAGATAGATAGATAGATAGATCATCTATATATTATATACTTTATTTAAAGCAGCAGAAAATTCAACAAAACCTGTTACTCTGAATTTCCCGTTGCCGTTAAAGTTTTTGCAGTTTACTCCGGTATATATATATATATAAAGAGAGAGTTAGAGATAAAATTTACTGGGAAATGGATGCGTGGCGTTCATTTCCAAGTAAATTTTATCTTAATTCCTATGTACACTCTACACTCTCTATTCTCCCTTTATCGCTATTCTTCTTTCTTTCTGTTTTTCTTATCCTCCCCTTCACCGTTCTCTTTCTCTCACTCGTCCTCTTTGACGTTCGTTGCTCACACGTGACCAGCGGCTATCGTTCTTTCTTCCCCTTGCTTTAGAAGAGATAAGACCACCTGTCTTAGCTACTTTCTCTAGCGTTCGCCACTTCACCTTGTGTTGTGTGGACGCCCCCAGACGATGAAGTAGGCTAGCCCAATATGTAGATATAGAGTGAGAAGTCTAGTCGTCAGAGAGCACAGCCAGGGAGTAGTAGAGGGTAGACTAGAACAGAGTGGAGTAGAGAAAAGCTGAGTAGCAGCCGGAGGAACAGAGAGAGCAGAGTTGAGTAGAAGGCATCCGAACGTGCGACATAACACCTTGTTATGGCTGAACAGCGCTTGCCGTTTGTTTTTACTGTTTTGTTCTTTTACTGTCCTGTTTTTGTTATTACTTTAACCCTCTGCAAAAATCCCAAATTTTATTTAATTTGCTTTGCGAGAAGGACTGTTTTAATAAAGTCGCGCCTTGTCTCTACTTTCGAAACGCAGAGTAAATAAAACAGGGGACAACTGATGAAGGGAATGTTCTTTATGTTGCCTGTCTCGTTTCTCTATTTGTTTCTTTCGTTGTTCGAAAAAAGTTCGTTTTCCATGTTTTTTTTGTTTTTTACGTTCTTGTTTTTCATTTTGCCCTCGTCCTGTTCCCAAATATGCATGTATATATGCATATATATATGTAGGTATGTAAATATATGTATGTATGCACACACATATATATATACATTATTATCATCATATATTGTCTCGCCCCACTCGTGTCACTAAAGGAAATCTCGGTATCAATTTCAGTTGAAAGAAGGAAAATATCCTCTACATGTATTGAGCTCTTCATTATCATTCGTTGGACATAAAGCAATCCACGTGCATGTGCGTGTACGCGCACATCCCCCCACACACACACGTATACACACGCATATGTTTGTATAAAGTATTAAAAGTATTATATACGTGTTTTTTTCTATATCCTGTGAATGAAACCGGTGTAATATGAAATTAAAAATATGCCAATTTTTTTCTAGTCTTCTGTTTTGACATATGCTTTGCGCGTGGTTTTGCTTGTGTGTGAGTTTGTGAGAGTGTGTGTATGTTTGTGCGTGTGCGCGTGCATGTGTGTGTGTGTGTATTTGTGTGATTGTGCTTGCGTGCGTTCGTGTGTCTTTGCGTATGTATTCACATCCTGGTTGTCTGTGTGTCTGTCCTGACGACCAGGTCTCTAATTGATCTGATCAATGCAACAGCCTGCTCCTGAAATTAAGATGCAAGCGGCTGAGTACTCCACAGACACGTGTATCTTTAACGTAGTTCGGAGGGAGATTCGGCGTGACACAGAGTGTGACAGGGTTTCTCCCCTTCGAATTACAGGTACTACACCAGCTAAATGGACAGGAACAACGTGAAATAAAGTGTCTTGCTGAATGACACAACGCACCACCGGTATTCGAACTCGAGACGTTTCGATCGTAAGCGCAATACTCGATCCACTAAGCTACTCACTTTCTAATGCTAAACGGTATTTGGTATGTGTTTCCTCCTAATCTATGTAAGATATCTTTTCTCCTAAGTTTAAATCAGTCAGCGTTTAGTGGTTTGTTAACAACAACATTCTGAGGAGCTTACTTTCAAAACCATTTTAAGTGCATATTTGGTCGATTTCATGATAACCCTTAAAACACAATCTGCAAGATGCTGGCTTCGCGCACGTGAAATATTTTTCAGTCAAACTGGGATAGATGCCATATCTTAGAGTCTTCCAATCAAAATCAAACATATTTAGATTCTGAATTTTCTTAATTACTCAAAAGTTAATCCGATGCATGTGTCTGGTTCTGAATGTAAGCACTTAATGCACTGGAATCGATTCCATTTTAACGGCAAGTTCTAAAATATTTACAGTAAGCGGTTAGTCGTTATATAGACCCAGTTCTTGACTGGAACTTTGTTTTTTGCCGAACTCACAAAAGGATGAAAGATAAAGTTGATTCAATGGGATTTGAACTTAGAACGTAAATTAAACGACATGTCAAACGATTCACCGACCTCATGACCCGACACAGACTTCGGAATTAATGGTTTCAAATTTTGACAGAAGACCAGAAATTTCGGTGGAGGAGTAAGTCGATTACATCGACCCCAAGTGCACAGCTGGCACTTAATTTATCGACCCCCGAATGGGTGGAAGGGAAAGTCAACCCCGGTTGCATTTGAAACCAGAACATAATGACGGACGAGATGCTGCTCGACACTGGGGTTGATCTAATCAAACTAGCCCCGTTCCCTCGAAATTGCTGGCCTTGTGCCAAAATTGAAACCTGTACAAGACTGCATGCTGGCAGAATTGTTAACAAGCCGAGCAAAATGCTCGGTGGCATTTCGTTCGTCTTCACCTTCTAAATTCTAATTCCGCCGAGACCGACTTTGCATTTCATGAAATCGGGATCCATAAAATAAGTAACACTTGAACGCTGGAGTCAATGTAATCAATTTAAAAACATTTTGATTATTGTTGTTGCTATTGTTCTTGTTCTCGTCATCGTTGTTGATCTTGTTCTTGTTGCCGTTATTATATTGGTTTCAAATTTTGGCTCAAGACCAGCAGTTCTGCGGTGCTTACATTATCGATCTCTGAGACGATAAAAGGCGAAGTCGACTTCAGCAGAGCGCTGATCGAA
>NW_021827857.1:0-9744 GCF_006345805.1 Octopus sinensis
TACACTCTACGAACACGTAACATGCATGTATACATATATACACACACTAACGTACATGATATTCATACATTTATACGTACACACACAGACGCGCGCACACACACACACACACACACACACACACACACACACACACACACACACAAACACACACACAAATAATTCCACGTAGATGAAAAGAAAATTTTAATTTTTAATACTTATATAATATTATCTGAAATAATACCAAAATGTCGGCAAGTCAATGGTGAAAAGTGTAATATTTTTCAAAAATATTGATTTTCGTATAAAAGCAAAAACAAAAAAAAAAAAAATACCTCAAAGAAAATGTTTGAAATAAAATGCAAAATTGCAATATAAAGTTTTAAAAGACGAAACAGTTAAAACTTCATGCAAAATTGGATTGATTAATATGGAAGGAGAAACGGGACACAAAATGTGATTAACGTAGTAGCATCAGTAGTAGGAGTTGTAGTAATAGTAGTAGTATCTGTAATAATAGCAGGAGATGTTGTGGTAGTGATAGTAGTAGAGGTGGTAGTATTAGTAGTGGTATTTGTTATTGTTATAGTTGTGGTTGTAATGTTTTTTTTGTAGGTGAATGATATACGTACTTAATAGAATAGATTTTTTTAAAGTGACTTTTAACACCAAATAAATTAATAGTCAATCATATTGAGAGAATGAGAGAAAGAGAGAAAGGGAGAGAAAGGCGAGAGATGGTGAATAACAGATATAAAGCAAGTGGATAAAGAGAGAGAGAAAGAGAGAGAGAGAAAGAGAGAGACAAAGAGAGACGGTGAATAACAGATATAAAGCAAGTGGATAAAGAAAGAAAGAGTGAGAGAGATGGTGAGAAAGACTGATACAAAAAGCATAAAGCAAAAGGGATATTGAGAGAAAGAAAGAGAGAGAAAGAGAGAGAGAGGGGGATAAGAGAAAGAGAGAAAGAAGGACAGAGACAGGTTAGGAAAGGAGAGAAGAAAGTGAAAGAGAAAAGAAAAGACACAGGTTTACTGCATGACTAGTGGAAAAAGAAAGAGAGCCAGACAGAGAGAGACAAAAGAAGAGGTTGAAATAGAGAGAAACAAGAGAGAGAGAGAGAGAGAGAGAGTAGGGAGAGATAGAGAGTGATAACAGATGAAACAAATTGAAGATGAGACCATAAAACAAACGTAAAATTAAACAAAAAAAAACGAAAACAGTGGAAAGCAAGATGGATGTCAATCAGAAGAAATATATTTATTTTTTCTTAGGAAATTATGTTTGTATATATTCGGAATCATATATTAGCTCTGAGCTAGGCTCTGTTGCCCACAAACACACACACATACACACACATACACACACACACACACTCGCACACACACACACACACACACACACAAACACACACACACACACACACACTCGCACACAGACACACACGCATGCACACATACACACATACATGCACATATGCATACATACATACATACATACATACCTACATATATATTACATATATATATAATATACATGGTGCAGTGGCTAAAACAGTCTGGAACGGCTAAACAAAAAAAAAGGAAAAAAAGAAAATATCTACAGACAAAGTTGGCTATTTTGAGATCGATGGTTATAAGAATATTGGTGAAGCTTAAAAATTTTATTTCGTTTTTGGATTTGATTTCCAAGATTCTTTATGTGAGTTCGTGTGTTGAAGCATATTCTGTTGTGTCTGGGGAGAGTCACTTTCTTTTTACGTCTTATAATTTAACACACTCATCGGTAAAATATCCACTTATTTCTTATTTTTATTTTCCTAAAATTTTCGTTGCGTTTTGCAACCTTTTCAATAGTCTTGACTCTGCGTTCCTTTTTGTTCGTTAAAAATTTAAACAGCCACTAAATTTAAGCACAACCGGCCAGATATTGTGTGGGACAACAGGGAAAGAAATGTTGATGAAGAGTTTGCAAACCCAGTACGCATGATACACTTTCATCTTTATAACTATTAACATTTGAACCGCATGACGCGTACCAACCCGTCTGGAGCTAAGTATGGTGGAATTTGGGTTCTTGGTGAAAGTATGCATCTCCTTGATTCATACACTACAAATTATTACAATATCTGGAAGTACAAAGAACTGCAAGACCTTTTCAGGATTTAAAGGATGATGAACCATGCAAAATGTTTTCCCTTACAGCGTTGCTACAAAGCACGTCATACGTACGTACGTACCTACCGACCGACCGACCTACCTACCTACCTACCTACCTACCTACCTACCTACCTACCTACCTAACTACCTACCTACCTACATACATACATACATACATACATACATACATATATGCATACATAATACATTCTTCCTCCATACATACATGTACATACTCTTTACTATATTACTCGCTTCAGTCATTTGACTTCGGCCATGCTGGAGCACCGCCTTTAGTCGAGCAAATCGACCCCAGGACTTATACTTTGTAACCTAGTACTTATTCTATTGGTCTCTTTTGCCGAACCGCTAAGTTACGGGCGTAAACACTACAGCATCACTTGTCAAACGATGTTGGGGGGGACATACACACACACACACACACACACACACACACACACACACACACATATATATATATACGTATACGACGGGCTTCTTTCAGTTTCCCTCTACCAAATCCACTCACAAGGCTTTGGTCGGCCCGAGGCTATGGTAGAAGACACTTGCCCAAGGTTCCACGCAGTGGGACTGAACCTGAAACCGTGTGGTTGGTAAGCAAGCTACTTACCACGAAAAATATTTTTAATTAAATGTCAATTGAAAAAGATCAAAAGAAAACGAAACATGGAATTCTTCTCATTAGTTATGGAGACCTAAGATACAATCGTAGATTTGGCATGATGTTGTTGTTGTTGTTGTTATTATTATTATTATTATTATTATTATTATGAAGGTGGTGAGCTGGCAGAATCGTTAGCACACTGGACGAAATGCTTAGCGGTACTTTGCCCGTAGCTACGTTCTGAGTTCAAATTCCGCCGAGGTCGACTTTGCCATTCATCCTTTCGGGGTCGATAAATTAAGTACCAGTGAAACACTGGGGTTGATGTAATCGACTTAATCCTCTCCCCCAAGCTGTCCTAGTTACAAAAATTTGAAATCGTTATTATCATTTTTTTAATCATTATTATTAAGGCAGCGAGCTGGCATAATCGTTAGCACGCTGGGTGAAATGCTTAGCGGCGTTTTGTCCGTCCTTTCCTTCTGAGTTCAATTTCCGCAGAAGTCGACTTTTCTTTTCATCTTTTCGGGATCGATGAAATAATACCAGTTGTGTACTGGGGTATATATAATATATAGCCCCGCCCACAAATTCAGATCTTGTGCATTTAATAGAAAAGATTATTATCATTATTACTATTATTATTATTATTATTATTATTATTATTATTATTATTATTATTATTATTATTATTATTATTATTATGAGTTTTTCTTCTTCTTTCAAATTTGCTTCCATTTCTTGCCGAGTGTCTTCCCGACTCCTAGGGCAAAGAAACTCATAGTATACATTGGTAGGCCATTAAACTAAACTCACTAGTTCGTTCATTTTTTTTTTTTGATAAAAATAAAGTTAATTAAAATACATGGTTAGTAATAGTTCTCACATCGACAATGCTCTTCTCAATACGTGTGTGATGTACCAGTTAAGACAATCTTTTGCACTTCTTGCAGGGATGGTAAGCCAGGGATCATTCTCATATAATTTTCGGTTCCCTTCTTGATCATTCCTAGTGCTCCTACGATCACTGGTATTGTAACCGCCTTGAGATGTCACATTTTCTCAATTATTATTATTATTATTATTATTAGCAATAGCAGAATTATTAATATTGATAGTATTATTGATGTTGCTTTGTGACCGTTTTTCTATCTCTTTTTGCTTCATTCCTCATGTTTAGCTGATGTTATTACTTTTGTGCTTATTGTAATTACTATTGATGCGCTCGTTGCTGTTCGAGATCTATAACTATCACTTCCAGCCACATGAATATCTATCTATCTATCTATCTATCTATCTATCTATCTATCTATCTATCTATCTATCTATCTATCTATCTATCTATCTATCTATCTATCTGTCTGTCTGTCTGTCTGTCTGTCTGTTTGTCTATCTGTCTGTCTGTCTGTGTGTCTATCTATCTATCTATCTATCTATCTATCTATCTATCTATCTATCTGTCTATCTGTCTGTCTGTCTGTCTGCCTGTCTGTCTGTCTGTCTGCCTGTCTGCCTGTCTGTATGCCTGACTGCCTGCCTGCATGTCTGTCTGTTTGTATGTCTGTCTGTCTGTCTGTCTATATATCTATGCACATACATATATATAAGTGTGTATTTATGTATGCGTATATATATGCACACACACACACGCATACACACACACACGCATACACACACACACACATATTTTAATGTACATATGTATATATATATGTATATGTATACACACACATATTTATATATATATATATATGAAGATAGATATGTATTTTTGTATATACACACATATATGTTTCAAAAAGATATTTTGTATTCAATGCGCATTCATATTTCCTCGTCTTAACACTAGAACAAGATATTAAATAAAAGCTACATTTACTACTACTACTACTACTACTACTACTACTACTACTACTACTACTACTACTACTACTATCACAAAGGACAGCAGAAGCCAGACCAAAGAACAACAATAATAGCAACGGCATTCAAACATATCTAAAAGAAACACTGGTAAACATCATAAGTTCATTTATAATCATATCCAATAATATCAAAATATATTTGTGTTCCTCTTTATTTTAAAACATTGTCAATTATTTGTGTTTATATTATTTTTTTTTTTCTGTATTAATATATTGTTATTGTTTTCGATTTTTTTTTTCTGTAAGTTTTATTTAAAAATGTTTTTAAGCCGTATGAGGTTCAAACACGAGGAATAAAGATGGAAATTCAGGCAGACCAGACAGACAGACGGACAAACCCACACACACAGAGACATACGCAAACGCTCGTCACTCCTGCGACAAACGCAACAATTGACACATACCTACGTAATCAAATGTTTATACACCCATTGTATATTCATATATAGTAACTCACACGCACACACACATATACACAAACACACACAAACACAGAGACATGCAGACACACACACACAACACACACACACACACACACACACACACACAGAGAGAGAGAGACATACAGACACACACACACACACAAACACACACAAACACACAAAAACACATGCACACACATGTACACACATGTATGTATGTATATATGCGTTTGTCTATATGTGTGTATATCTATCTATCTTTTTATCTACACCCGTGTGTGTGTGTATATATATATGCATACATACATATATTTAAACCCATTTAATCTTATAGACATATGTATGTGTATACATATGCTTACACATCATATGTATGTACACACATACACACACTATATATATATATATATGTATATAAATATGCGTACCCTTAAATACACACACACACACACAACACGGACACACAAACACACACACACACACACACAAATACATGTATATTTATTCACAGAAGCGCATATCTATCTATCTATCTATCTATCTATCTATCTATCTTTCTATCTATCTATCTATCTATCTATCTATCTATTTATCTATCTATCTACCTATCTATCTATCTATCTATCTATCTATCTATCTATCTATCTATCTATCTATCTATCTATACGCTAGTTTTATCAATATATACAAAACGATAAGCTATGAAAATTTCTTGTTGCTACCCGTTGATTTTTCGTTATTTTCTTCCACATAGATTAGCTCTTACATATTCACAGTTACATATATGAATTTAATAGTATTTTAGAATTAATATTTAACTGATATTGGATAAACACAGAGCAATGGAAACCAGTCTGAAAGAAAGATATAAATGAATATATCCCTGAGTAAGTCATCTCCTGGTGTCAATGCAGAAAATCCAGTCAGAACATAACTCAAACGGGGAGACGTCTTTGATAGTTAATGGGGAGTTTGATGGAATGCTTAGGTTCAGGGTCACCCAGAAGAGTAACTGAAAATGTGTGTGTGTGCGTGTGGGGTGGTTGCTGGTGGCGTAGAGGGACTGGATAAAATGCAGGAATCACAGGGAAAAGTATTTGAATTTAGATAGATGAGAAAAAAGAATACGTAGGCGGGCATGTGGATAACGAGGTAGTGAGTAAAGGGAAGAAGGGCATTGTTGAGTGAAAAAGACATTAGGAAGGCCAGAAACAGTTTCTCAGAGAGAACATGCAAGGCATTCAAGAAAGAAGTTATTACATAGCGACGTGCAACTGTTACAGAGGTTGCAAATGTTATGGGTATGTTGCTGTATTGCATAAGAAAATATTTAAAGACGTTGGATATCAACGAAGAGTTGCAAGACGGAAGCCAATGATCTTAAAGGCAAATAAGACCTATGGAATTTTAGGACAAGGAAGACAAGTGTTGGTCATTTATAATCAGGTTCGACGGAAGTAAATTTTGCTAGTTTTTAAAATTTGGTGGAGTTATATATGTGTGGCATAACAAAAGAGAAACATAGGAACTAGATGATCTGCAAGGAACAGACGAAGATGAAGTTGTGTTATGGGGGAGCAGTTTGGCAAAAGGAAAATCATGCACACACACACACACACATACACACACAGAAAAACACATACAAAACACACACACACACACACACACACACACACACACACACACACACAGAAACTCATACCACACACACAAACACACACGCACACACTTGACACCATCGTTAGAAGGGAATATTCAACCAAATTTCAAAGCCTAAGTTTTCATCTTAAAGTTATGTTTGAAACTTCATCTCTAGCCATGCAAAAGAATAAATAAATAAATAAAAACAAAACAAAAATGAAAGCAAAAAACCAAAGAGAGGTTTGAGATAAAGATGTAAGAGATGGTCAAACAGGTTCCAAGAGTTGTAGAACAAATAGCCGCCTGATAAGGAAGGTCGCTTGTGATGGACTTGTATGCCGTTTCATTTTCTTTTCTGATTGCTTTTTTGAGTTGTTTTGTGAAGTTACATTAGTTTTACAAACAAAAATCTAAAAAATAAAAGCGATTTTCTGTCAATATATTTACGTTCGATATTTCACTTGAATAATGCATTCAAGTTCCTAAACAATTAAATCTATAAACTAGCTATAAATTTATAATTAAAAAAATGCCAATTGTCTTCTTGTTTCATTGCATCAACACTTACTAAACAATAATATTTCACCTAAATACGTTTCCAAATTTCTAAATATTTCACTGATTCACAAAACATACGAAGTTAAAACATCAATATTCTTTGGAAAATTTAAAGAGGATTTTGCCCCAAATTGTAAAATGCTAAGTATTCCTACTTAGCATCAAACACGTCATATATGACAGTTATCATGCACTTTTTCTTGGTATAAAAGATGGGCTACAGCAAATGTTCTGCTCAATATCACAGATTTACTTGTCGATTGCTTGACCTTGACCAGTTGAGCATGTCGCTTAGTGGCTGACGATATGTGCATCTCTGATCAGAAGCGGAAGTAGTGGGGGAGCATCATAGCCATGTGTTGAGAGGAATTCTTTGGGGTTTGGATAATTCAGCTCTGGAAACGGGTGTTTTGTTCATCATCTTTAAACAACCTTTATTTAGAGACCTTTTGAGTGGGATGGGCTACTCGACCTGAAGAAAATTCTAACTGGGTCCCACCTACAAGGTAATGTGCTGTTAATCTTGATATAAGATTACCATGTCACGCACATATGTCTGTGATGCATGTGCCTGGTGTACCCATCAGACGGGTAGTCATGGTGGGTATACTGGGCTTCATATATTTTACCTCAGTGTCACTTTGATGGCTTGCTCTGCTCTCTCACTCACTCACTCACTGACTCATACATACATAGATGCATGCATACATACATACATATGTATGTTTATATATATATATTTTTTTTTTTTATATGTATATATGTATGTATACACAGACACACAAACATAAGGTGCATTCCAGAAGTTTTCATACTTTTTCAGGAGAAATATTTATTAATTTCAAAACTGTACGGATCTCTAATCTCCTTCAATGTAGGATCCTCTGACGTCGGTGGGAATTGTGCCGCCGACGGTAGAAGTAACTACCTTATCCCCGGAGGAACGCGAATTATTGGTCTTATTCTACAGAGGTGGAGAAGGTGTTGGAAAAGCACCATAAGGGAGTACCTTTAGCCTGCACACAGGATCAGAGATGGCCTCCGCAGATAGCTGTGGAGGTCATAATGTTGCCCGTTTTGCGTAGGCTGGAGGGACTCAATGAGGAATATTGCTTGTGGCCGTGCGACGCCGACACGGCACCCGCTTTGTACTTAAATGAGGCGTGGTTGATGGCGGAGGATCAGGTCACAAGCGATGTTGGGGAGGAATATGGATAAGAGGTTGAAAAGCCTCAGTGTTATTGAAAGTTCCTAGTTAGGGAAAAAGGTAAGAGGCTTAGTGCCTCATTTTGTTATTGAATTGTGAACAATGTAAGAGGTTTGTTGCCTCATGAATAATATATGAGTTCAATGTTCTCGGGAAAGAACGATCGGAGGCGTCGCTTTTCCCCCCATTAATCATCATTTTCATTTTTCATTTCAAATAACATTATGTCTGTGTCCAGCTTGCAGCTTCCTTTCTCTATGTAAGGTCATTATGGCTAATATAAGGAAATAAAGAAGCTTGCTTCCCAGTTATATGGTTCCGGGTTCAGTCCCACTGCATGGCACCTTTGGCCTCGAGCTGACCAAATCCGTGTGAGTGGTTTTGGTAGACGGAAACTGAAAGAAGCCCGTCGTATATATATATGTATCTGTGTGCATGTGTGTGTGTGTGTTTTGTTCCCCACCATCACTTGATAACCGTTGTTGGTGTGTTTACGTCCCCATAACTTTGTGGTTCGGCAAAAGAGACCGATAGAATAAGTACTCGGCTTACAAAGAATTAGATCTAGGGTAGATTTGTTCGACTAAAGGTGGTACTCAAGTATAGCCACAGTCAAATGACTGAAACAAGTAAAAGAATAAAAGAATATATATATATGCACACACACAACACACACTCAGACACAAACACACACACACGCACACACACATACATACACACATACATATATACATACATACACACATACATACATACATACATACATACATACACACATACACACATACATACATACATACATACATGCATACATACACACATACACACATACATACACACATACATACACACAACATACATACATACACACATACACACATACATACATACATACATACATACACACATACATACATACATACATACATACATACATACACACATACACACATACATACATACATGCATACATACATACATACATACATACATACATACATACACACATACACACATACATACACACACATACATACATACATACATACATACATACATACATACATACATACATACATACATACATGCATATATACATACATAAAACATGCACTATGTGTATCGAGCGAAAGAAACATAAACAAGACAGGTAATACTATTTTTTTTGCTATGGCTGCCGTCTGACGACACATACAGTGAGGAGCGACTCGTGAGTAAAGGATGA
>NW_021827858.1:0-9645 GCF_006345805.1 Octopus sinensis
AAAGGAAAGAGGTGAGGAGAGAAAGAAAGGAAGAAGTAAGGAATGAAAGAAAGTACGTTAGGATCACACGAAGTAGGTGCAGTAAGGGTTTGCATGATAAAGGTGCAGTAAGGAACAGTCTTGGGGGCTGAAAAAAATACAATGAAATCGAAGGATTCCATTCCCCCAGTTTTCAATTGATCTTCGTTTGAGGCATGGCCAGAGCAGCAAAGACGCGCCACTGGAGATTTGGACCACCACCACCACCACCATTACTACTACTACTACTACTACTATACTACTACTACTACTACTACTACTACTACTACTACTACTACTACTATATTGTATTATATAAGCGTAGATATATTGTACTTAAAACAACTACAAAGGCAAGAAAGAGGTGATGATCACGTTTGGAGAGAGGCCTGCTTGATCAGATCTGACCAAACGAAAACCTGCATGGAGGGTCGTTAGACGAGAACGAGAGGAAAATAGTGAACGCTGGGAGAAATATTTTTTTGAAAAGAGAAAAGATAGAAGAGAGAGAGAGAGAAAAGGAAAAGAAAGACGGTTATGTGAGGAAGAGAAAGATGGACGATGGTTACGTGTGAGCAACGAGGGAGAGAGAGAAAAAGAGAAAGATGAAGAGAGTGAGAGAAAAGGCGGGAGACGGGAGAGAGAGGAAGATAGAAAACGGTGAAGGAAGGAGGGGAGAAAAAGGGAATTAGAGAAGGATGGAGGAAGAAAACAGTATATGTATGTGTGTATATATATATATATATATATATATATATATACAGAGAGAGAGAGAGAGAGAGAGAGAGAGAGAGAGAGAGAGAGAGAGAGAGAGAGAGAGTGAGAGAGAGAGAGAAAGAGAGAGAGAGAAGGGAGTAAGACGTTCAAAATCTCTACCTCACTGTGAATTAATGATCTGTCGTGTAATTGGAATATTTAATAATAATAATAAAAGGAGTTTGTAAAATATGTTAAGATTGGAATTTTGAAGTATTTTCTAAAGAGTGCAGACTTTAATAATTGATTTCTTTTAGTAATTCAAACTAATTAATATGCAAATTTCTTAATTGGAGTATAGATATTTTTACTGAAAATTAAATTTTACATACTCTGTTTTGAAAGGTAAGTAGCTTGCGTAAAGTACCGAAACCCATACCCGTATTCTCCGATCATATGATTTTTTATAGGGGTTTAGTGAAAAATACGTTACTGGCGTCAATTTGTTTGAGCGAACCTTTGAAGCCGGTGCTCTAGTATGGCCGCAGTCTTAAGACTGAAACAAAATAAGAAGATACAAGACAAAAAGATAGAAAGATTGCCATACAAGCGCAGAAGTAGCTATGTGGTAAGAAGCTTGCTGTTCAACCACATGGTTACGGGTTCAGTCCCACTGCGTGACATCTTGAGCATATGTCTTCTTCTATAGACCCGGGCTGACCAGACCCATGTGAGTGGATTACGTAGCCGGAAACTGAAAGAAGCCCGTCGTATACATACATACATTCATACATACATAATATAATATTATGTATTATATATATATATATATATATATATATATATATATATATGTATATATATATATATATATATGTGTGTGTGTGTGTGTGGTGTGTGTGTGTGTGTGTGTGCGTGTGATATGTGTGTGTGTATGTGTGTGTGTCTTTGTGTCTGTGTTTGTCTCCCACCAACACTTGACGTTCGACAAAAGACCCCGATAGAATATATACCAAACTTGAAAACAGTGGGGATCAATTCATTCGATTCATACGACTACAGTTCTTCATGGTGGTGCCCTAGCATGGCCGCAGTATAATGACTGAAACAAGGAAGCGGTGAAAGATCCGGGTATACAGAAGGGAATATAATGGTTTCCGTTTCCAATAATAATGGTTTCTCAGAGCAGCGAACTGGCAGAATCGTTAGCACACCGGGCGAAATGCTTAGCGGTGTTTCGTCTTTCTTTACGTTCTGAGTTCAAATTCCACCGAGATCGACTTTAGCTTTCATCCTTTCTGGGTCGATAAATTCAGTACCGGTTGCGTACTGGGGTCGATTCAATCGACTTAATCCGTTTGCCTGTCCTTGCTTGTCCCCTCTATATTTAGCCCCTTGTGGGTAGAAAAGAAATAGTATTTCGTGTGTCTTTACGTTCTGAGTTCAAATTCCGCCGAGGTCGACTTTGCCTTTCATCCATTCGGGGTCGATAAATTAAGTACCAGTTACGCACTGGGGTCGATGTAATCGACTGGGCCCACCCCAAAATTGCTGGCCTTGTGCCTAGAGTAGAAAAGAATGATAATAGTTTCTCGTATTTAATAGAGGTACATGATGAAAACAACAGTGATGTTCTTGAATTAAGATGTCTTCCAGAATACTTTTAAAGCAAAAGAGATAGGAGATGTGGAAAGAAATTTCTGGATCATTTTGATATGTTGTATATAATGTAAAAATATTCACGATTTTATTCTCAAAAGCAATCTGGACATAAGTTGGGGTCTGATCAGCCCCAACTGGGTCACCTGGAGGGGAGGGTGTATGATGTTGAAAAACCAGAAACACCCGGTGATACCGGGCACATCACTGAAGATGTATCCAGATGCATCAGTCATTGATGTATGTACACGACAATGTAATCATTTTTTATGAAAACAATTTAATTGAATCAGTTGAGATATATAGATTTATAGATAGACAGATAGAGAGAAAGAGAGAGTATGAAAGTGAGAGAGAGAGAGTATGAAAGTGAGAGAGCATTATAAGGAAAGAAAGTGGGGATAAGAGTGAGAGAGAAAATGTTATAAGGATAAAGAAAAAGTAAAACTGTTTTTTTCAGGAAATTCCTTGATTTACGCTTATAATTGTGCTGGTGGACCCATGAGGCCGGACTTTAAACAGGTTTCTATGACCCCATCCCACCTGGACAAGACGCCAGTCCGGCATAGAGTTAACTTCCCAGTTACTGACGGAACTCATTTTAGAACTGAGCACGAAGGAGCAACGTGAAATGAAGTGTTTTTGCTCAAGGACACAATGCCCCGACCGGTCCTGGAGTCAATACCGTGATTTAGCGATCGTCAGGGCAAAGGCCTAAGCTCTAGGCCACGCGCCTCCACGAAAGTCACTTGAAATAATATAAAATAATGTATATATACATATACAGTAATCCCTCGACTATCGCAGGTGTTACGTTCCCAAAACTCCATTGCGATAGGTGAAAATCTGAGAAATAGAAACAGTACCGGGCTGTATATATTTTAAAATCATTTTTATAATTTGTATATGTTTATTTTATTATAAATGCAAAACAAACCACACTCTCACCTCCCGAGTTCCGTTTTCCTTACAGTATGTGCGATTCTTTGTTTACCCATCTACATATATACGTGTTTATATATACATACAACCACGTATATACATACATAAATACAAACATACATATATATATATATATATATAGAGAGAGAGAGAGAGAGAGAAGACACATATATGCATACGGCATATACACTCAACCCATACAACCGTTGACATACCAATATAGAGTGTGATGTACACATACTTGCATATACATACACACGTAGATAAACACATATGTACATACATATGCACATACTCCTAGCGGCATGTACCTGCGTAAGAAAACGAAACCTGGACTTCCGGCTGCATTAGTGTGTGCATCAGTCGGCTCCACTAATGGCGGCATTTAAGTGCACGGGTCGGTCTTTGTATGTGAGTGGAGGGATTCCACTTGTCTTTATCAGTCTGAGCGCACGAGCTAATGATTACAGTAGGTACAGCACGAGTTAGTGTGTGTGAGCGTATGCATGTATGGACGTATGGATGAATGTAAAGGTGAGTCTATGACGTATGTAGTGACGCAGGTATTATGTAAACATGTTTGTGCACCTGTTTACATGTATATATACGTGGAGGAGCGTGGCTTAGTGGTTAGGGTGTCAGCATCATGATCGTAAGATTGTGGTTTCGTTTCATGGACCGAGCGACGCGTTTTGTTTTTGAGCAAAACACTTCATTTCACTTTGCTCCAGTCCACTCAGCTGGCAAAAATGAGTAACGCTGCGATGGACTGGCGTCCCGTCCAGCTGGGGGAGCATATACGCCGTAGAAACCGGGAAACCGGGCCCATGAGCCTGGCTAGGCTTTAAAAAGGGCGCGTTTATTATTATATATATATATACATATATATATATAAGCACAGGCGTGGTTGTGTGGTTAGAAGCTAAGTGCATAAACACCATTGATAGGTGAACATTTCCCGATTTGAAGCTAACGTATTTTCCCATGTGATTGACTGCTTGGAGGATCTTGATTTAAATGTTGAGGAAATCCCCTTGGAAGGATTTCGGAGAATTCTGAAAAAAATCAGGAAATAATAAAACTGTTGGAATAGATGATAGCTTTGATGAATTTGTTAGATAGAAAAGGGTAGCGGAACCATACTTCAGCATTTACCTAAAATTCCTGTCTGATGTGTCCTAACATTGGCGTCAAAACCTGATCTTTACGACCATAGGGGATACCACTTTCTGTGAGATTGGTCATTTTGATTACTTCCACCAAGTGCAGGAGACCATCACCTCCTACAACCAGCTGTTTGACCCGCCGTCCAAGAATTTAGACCTGGAGATCTCCATTTCCAGCGACTTCGAGGGTCACCTCCCAGTCGTGTCGGGCGTCAACGAAGAGCCCTCAACAACAACAAGACGACCAAAGTTTTGTTTTCTTCCAAGGTCCGGGGTCTCCTACTCCTAAGCCCTAGACCATCACCTAATCACCCTTACCCGTCTTGTTGCTTAACAACAACAACAGCTGTTTTCCCCCGCTAGAAATGGTCCAAGACAAGGGGCTGGAAGTTAACCCAAGAAACCAAGCAACAATTCTCGTAAATTGTTGTTTTAATGTCGTTGAGAGCAGGGTATGATATTGGTCCAAGAAATTTCCAAACAGGTGACTCTATCAGAACTCTCCATTCCTTGAGAGGACCAAACTAAGGTGACCAACGAGAAGAAGAGAACAAAATATAATTGAGTCGGGAATAGTAAACCGAAACAACCGAGTTTGAAGAAGGTATGAACTCACTGTGAATACAGTGGATGGCACTCACCTAAGGTCCCACGAAGTGAAACTGAACCCCCAACCTTGTGGTTAGGAAGCGAACTTCTTAAATGCACAATTCTATATGAGTCTTTGTGCGGATGTTTCGCCAGTGTACACTGACAAATAATTGAAACATCGGCGGAAAATAAATGGCCTCTGCTGCTGAAGAGGAAGTAACCACTCCGAAATGCATGCATGCCACCGTCCAGTTAGAGGGCTCTGTGAGCTGACTCGCTGTGCTTACACCTTTCTGTCTACAGCGAGAAAGTCTCCCCATGACAAAATACACTGAATGTCTTTCTTACGAGTTCGAATATGCCTCAAGAATATTTGAACTAGTAAAAAGTTTTATTTGTCACGGCTTAGCGATTTCAACCCGTATAAAAAAAGATGGTTCTATCGTAAATACAAAGAGCTAGTTATTGGTCAGTTTTTGACTAATTAGACACCTTTAACCAAACGAGGCTACTTCTCACTAAATATAACAGTATATAATGTGAGTTACGAACTGATGGGAGTATGTTGTTAAGTGCAGCCGGGTTCGATTCTAGCAAAGAGTTATTATTGTTGGAGACATATCCGGGTGTAGGAAGTTGGTCTGGGATTTTTTGAAGAGATTTGTCCAGTGAACTTTTGAATTTTATGGGATCCGTTTCCGTTTTGACGTATTTTGGTGTGGTATTAAAGAGAACTGAACCGGTTGAGGTAAAGTAGTTGTTGCTATGAGTTCGATTTTTGTATTGAGCGGATACCACGGGGGCCAAGTCTTGGACGGATTTTATAATTGATGCCAACATCATTTGTGCAATATTGATGGAATATTTTCCACATCACCCAAATGATGTAACGCTCCAGGCGGCGTTGGAGAGAGTAGAGGCTGAGTTGTTTTAGTCGACCCCAATAATCAATGCCTCTCATACCGTCTTTCTTGCTATTGACCTCTGGAGTGCTTCCACTTTCATAATGAGTTGCTTCGTATGGTCGGGCAAAAACTAGAGTAGAGAGGGATGATAATGTGGGCATCTCTAGACTGGAAAGTTCTCAGAATCCAGGAGCACATCTTGTGGGTCAAGTCAACCTTGCTGTTTACGTAGGAACTCCAGCTTAGATTCTTATCAACAATTACTCCAAGGTCTCTGGTGTTGTTGGATGACAGTAGGGAGTCGCCCGAGGGAAAGAGCATAGGGTAATTTCAGAGTCTCCTCTTTTCCAAAGTGGATAAAATCAAACTTATCTTCATTTAGAAGCATATTGTTCTTTGGACAACAGCCAACAGATCCAACTGAAAGCATGTTCAGTCTCGCATACCGTTTATGGCTGTAAAGATTTTCAATGTGGAATGTTTGATGACATCTACTATGTCGTTGATGTAGATAATAATATAATATAATAATAATAATTATGTACAGTGCTCAGGTGCACTACAACTCATCTAAAGTGTATATATAATCAGGTGTAGTTTCGGCGGATTTCGGAAAGCATGAGGGCCTTAAAGGATGCAGTGTCATGGCAGTCAACAACTGACGCAGGCAGTTTATTCCATGCTTCAGCAACTCTGAGCGTGAAAAAATGTTTCCGAAAGTCATGGGAAATGTGTTGTTTTCTGACTTTGTAGGCCTGTCCACGTGTATTAGACACATGGAGATCAAAAAGGTGTTCAGTGTTGTTGTTGGTGAGGTGGTTGATAACTTTGTGGGTGTTTACCAAGTCCGTCGCCAGACGCCGGAGCTGATAATGAAGAGGAGTGGGCCCAACACGGTGCCTTGTGGGACACCACAACTGACTTTGGCTGAGCTGGATCGTATTCCCTCAATACACACACACACACACACACACACATAGGTAAGGGTTAGCAGCAGAAAGGGCATCCGGATGTAAAACAATGTCTCGTATATGTACTCGTCAAACCAGACTTTAAAAAAATAAATCAAACGAGTTTTTATATCACCAATAGAAAAGAAATATAAAATTCAACAAGTGATAAAAAAAAATAGATGAAAACATTAGGCTGCGGCCATGCTGGAGTAGTGCCTTGAAGATAATCGAATGAATCGATCCCATTACTTTTTATTTATTTTTTGTTTGAACTTGCTCCTTATTCTATCAGTTTCTTCTGTCGAACTGCGCAATGACGGGGACGTAAACACACAAACACCAGCGGTCAAGCGGTGGTGGGGGTACAAGCCTAGACGCAAAGACTCACAAACATTTCGGACGGGCTTCTTCCAGTTTCCGTCTACCGAATCCACTAACAAGGCTTTGGTCTGAAGGAGGCTACAGTAGAAGACGCTTATCCAAGACGCCACAAAGTGGGACCGAACCTGGAACTATGTGGCTGGCAAACGAACTTCTTACTACACAGCCATGCTTACGTCAGATATATATATATACACATATACACGCATATAAATAAATTGATAGATTAGAGATAGACGGAAAAAAAAAATGTATATATGCATATATATATATATATATATATATATATATATATATATAAATATATATATATATAAATCTGTAGTTATATATCTGTATTATATATATATATATATATATATATATATTATATATATATTATATAGATATATATATATATATGTGTCTATATAAAAATGTATATATACATATATATGTATATATATATGTATATAGATATATATATTATATAATATTATATATATATATATATATATATATATATAAGAATGAATGTTTTTATATATAATGAACGTGAAATACAGGAAGGGACGAACACGGAACACAGACAAATCATTCGAAGCCTTCATCTTCAGTCAGACACCGAATCATCATAGCAAATTTCGGCTATATATATATTATATAATATATATATATATATATACATACATATCTATATAATTATATCGACTAAAGATTGACCCAGCCATGTCTAAATTAATAGCATTACATGCATATACCTATATATGTTTATATATATATATATATATATATATCTTTTATCGTTATTTTTAGTTGTTTCAGCCAGCAGACTGTGGCCAAGCTGGGGCACATGTACATATATATCTTAATCTGTCTAGATGCGTTTGTACGCGTGTGTGCATGAGTGTATATGAGTGTGTGTGTGTGTGTGTGTGTGTGTGTGTGTGTGTACAGTTATATAGACTTTCTGTTGTAAATAAATAAATGTGCCGAAAACCCCATGAATCTGCCAACAGCCGTGTGGCTGGATTAAGACAAGCGTATAGCGTTTAACGGGTGCAGGGTGGACGCATGATTTACAATATGTCTGGGTAGATTTCGGATGGGAGGAGGAGATGGTACCTCACTGAAATATGCCGTCAACGTGAGTTGCGGGTGGCAGCGAGAGGGGCCGAAAAAAAGGTAGAAAGAAAGAAAGAAGGAAAGGTGCTATGATTTATATCGGCGCTGTAGGGGAGAAGAGAGAGGAGGAGGGGGAGGAGCGTTGGGGTGAGGAAAGTAGGAGAGTGAGGGAGTGGAGAGAATGTGGTAGGCGTGGGGGAAAATGAGAGTATGACGTATGAGCGCCCCCCACACACACGCCCACCACACACACAGGCGCGTATCTATGTAGGTATATGCAAATATATATATATGTATGTATGTATGCACGTGTGTGTGTGTATGTGTGTGTGCGCGTGTGTGATTGTGTGTCTATATCTTTATATACATACATGTATATAAACATACGCACATATACATATTTATATTTATATTTCTCTGTATATATGTATGTGTATACGTATATCTGTACCTATACCTCTATCTGTCTGTCTGTCTGTCTGTCTGTCTATCTATCTATCTATCTACTATCTATCTATCTATCTATCTATCTATCTATCTATCTATCTATCTATCTATTGACATACACACATACATCTATGCATACACACATAATCGAAAAAAACGCATTTCGTTTTGGGTAGAAAGTTTTTATTGTTCGAAAGAACAAACTCTGTCGGTCACACACACACACACACCTACATATACATACACACACAGAGACACACACGCACACACATACGGACACACATATGTATACGTGTGAGTGTGTTTGAGTCACTACACGTTATATATATACATAGAGAGGCAACAAGCGCCTACACGTATCCTATAGACAGACGTGTGTGAAGCGGACTTGGTCGAAAGGAATGAACCAGACCCACGCATTGACATGCAGACACATACTTCTAGAGTCACATGATTTGACTTAAATGCACACACGCATGGACAGAACAACACATTATTTTGTTTTTTTCTGCTCTAGGCACAAGGCCAGCAATTTTGGGGGAGGTGGTGCGTCGATTAGATCGACCCCCAGTGTGCAACTGGTACTTAATTTATCGACCCCGAAAGTATGAAAGGCAAAGTCGACCTCGGCGAGATTTGAACTCAGAACGTAAAGACACACGAAATACCTAATTCTTTACTACCCACAAGGGGCTGAACACGAGAGGACAAACAAGGACAGACAAACGGATAAGTCGGTTATATCGACCCCAGTGCGTAACTGGTACTTATTTAATCGACCCC
>NW_021827859.1:0-5000 GCF_006345805.1 Octopus sinensis
CAATCATATATCTTGTCATTGTTGAGGGCGTGGTTACTTCATGTTTATTTATTATAATTAACTCTTTTCCCTTTAGTGAAGGCTTGAAGCTAATTTTAACCGTGAACCCGTCTCGACAGCTTAGTGCCTTTTTGTTTGTTTTTGTTTCTAGTTCTTTCTCACTCTCTTCTCTCTCTTTCCCCCGCTCTCTCCCTCTCTCTCTCTCTCTCTGTTTAATCCTCTCTCATTTTATGTCTCTTTCTTTATCCCCCTGTATTGATCTATCTATCTATCTATCTATCTCTATCTATCTATCTATCTATCTATCTCTATCTATCTATCTATCTATCTATCTATCTATCTATCTATCAGTCTGTCTGTCTGTCTGTCTGTCTGTCTGTTTGTCTGTCTGTCTGTCTGTCTGTCTATCTGTCTATCTATCTATCTATCTAGCTAGGTAGCTATTTCTCAATGTTCACACACACACACACACACACACACACACACACATATATATGAGGTCGCATGGCCTAGCGGTTAAGATGTTGCACTGACGATCGCAAGATCGTGAGTTCGACTCCTAGAGCGGGTGGTGGATTGTATTCTTGAACAAGACCCCCGACACCTGACGCGTTGCATACCGTGGAACCTCTTCAGACTACGACGATTTTGTGGAGAGAGTGGGTTAATGTGGGGCACGAACCAGGACTTTCGAGCAAAGCTGAAATCACATACGTCGTCTTCGATGGGAAAGTCCAACACATACATACATATATACATACATACATACATACATGTATATATGTATATGTATTTGTGTATGTGTGTGTGTGTGTGTGCGTGTGTGTGTGTGTAGGGAGAATTCACAAAAAAAACGTGTGTAAACAACAAACAGATGCATTAGTTTAACGCAAGGGAAGTGGAAAAGTCTGTAACGTTTCGAGCCTACGCTCTTCCACAGAAAGGAACACATAAATAAAAAGGGAAAGAAAATAATGTGTAGTGGCTAGCGATTACATACATACATACACAGACACGTGTGTATGTCTGTGTTCCAGTATTTATATATATATGCGTGTGTGTGTGTATATATATAAGCATGTATTATGTATGTATGTATATGTATATATATATATACTTTTATTCTTTTACTAGTTTCAGTCATTCTGACTGTAACCATACTGGAGCACCGTCTTATTCTTTGTAAATCTGGTATTTATAGTATCAATCTCCTTTGCTGAACTATTAATTTACGGGAACGTAAACACACCAATATCGGTTGTCAAGCGATGGTGGGGGTCAAATACAGACACAAATACCCATATATATATATATATATATATGCCCTAAGGCATTTTTTCTAACACGCCAGCTCAAAGTTTACTCGTCCTGTCGAAAGACGCCTGTTTGTGACGTCCTGTTTTTGTTATTATGATTATCATTATTGTTTTTACGTTTTTTGTATTTTTATTCGTGTAACATCGTCCGTTTTTCCGTCCTTGTTTTGTATACATTCGAGGTTTTCTTCCAAGTGCTTGGCTTAGCTTTTCCTTTGGGGCTGGCCAGATCGAAGCAATCTCAAGATTAATCAGCCGAAATTGCGAGAATGATCCGGTTCTTGACTGAAGATTAGAGGCTTCGAATGACCCGTCCGTGTTTTTTGTATCGTTTTCTAAATGTTTTGCGTTCTTGTTCCAGTTTGTATTTTTTTACATATATATATATATATATATATATATATATACCACGGGCTTCTCAGTTCCCATCTACGAAATCCACTCCCAAGGCTTTGGTCGGCCCAAGGCTTTTAGTAGAAGACACTTGCCCTAGATGTCACGCAATGGGACTGAACCCGCAACCATGTGATTGGGGAGCAAAATTCTTATCATTGCGTACTTTGTGTGTTCTTTGATGTGGTTGATTAGCCCTAGGTCATCCAGTAAACCATAAATCAGACATACCATCCATGACCATCTCGTCTTAGTCCAGATATTCACTGCCCAAGGTACCATAACTCAGTATTGCCTTTTTCATAGTTTAGGGTGTGGTTTGAAGACGATTTGGTTATTATTTCTAGCACTGCTCTTGCTGGTGTTGTGGATATTCTGAGAGATATTTGATGCGAAATGTATAAACAACACAACATCACTACTCATTTCACTCTGTAGAATAACTAGAGAGCTTCGACGTGGCTGTACTGCCTGCTGGAAATAACAGTCAAATCTCCCTCAAATTGTACTCTGACGTCTTGAAACAGACAGAACACAAGTGCAGTAGTGTTTCTACTTCGCCGATTTTGGAACGTAACACCCACGATAGTCGAGGGATTAGTGTATACGTGTGTGTGTGTATTTATGAATTTACATACATATATACTTTCTACATACATTTAATGGTTACGCGTGATCTGCCCGGTGCATTCTAGAAGTATTGAGCCTTTTTTTTCCGGAGAAGCAGTTAACTATCCCAGATCTATTGTGTCTGAGGAGAGTAATTTTCTTTTTGTGCCTTATAATGTAACACACTCACCGGTAAAATTTCCACTTACTTCTTATTTTTATTTTCCTAAACTTTTCGTTGCGTCTTGCAACCTTTTCAATAGTTTTGACTCTTGAAAAGGTTGCAAGATGCAACGAAAATTTTAGGAAAATAAAAATAAGAAATAAGTGGAAATTTTACCGGTGAGTGTGTTACATTATAAGGCACAAAATGAAAATAACTCTCCCCAGACACAACAGAATACGCTTCAACACACAAACTCATATAAAGAATCTGGCAAACCAAATCCAAACACGAAATATCCCAGATCATTGTAATTTTAGTATATAATTACTTTATATTGAATAAGCTGACCTGTATTTGGTGTCAGGTCAGCTTATTTTATATTGTCAAGTCAGTAATTCCAGATTGATTGGAAACTGTTGTAACAACACTTCGAGCACAGCCTCCTAAACACAGCCGACTTGTTTGCAGAAAGCAGTCGGGATGTGAAGACAACTTGTAGCTCGCTATGCAATAAAGCTTTGAGTTAAATTTGTCAAAAATGTGTGAAATGGTCCAGATTAGTTAGGAATTAACTTGTAGGGGTCGAGGAGTTTTCGCACCAGAGACCAGGCAATGCAAGTCCACGGGGAAGATCGTGATGACCCCTATTTCTAAAGCAAGGGCATCATCTACCCCAGGATTTATTCTTTGTAAGCCTAGTACTTATTCTATTGGTGTCTTTTGCCGAACCGCTAATTACAGGGACGTACACAGACCAGCATCGGTTGTCAAGTGATAGTGTGTGTATGTGTGGGGGACAAACACATACACATACACAAACACACATACAAATATATACATACATACATACATACATCAATATATATATGTATGTATACAAGGCTTTGGTCAGCCCGAGGCTATAGTAGAAGACACTTGATCAAGGTGCCACGTAGTGGGACTGAATCCGGAGCCATGTGGTTCAGAAGTAAGCTTCTTATCGCATAGCCACGTCTGCGCCTAACATAAGGAAATTACCCAATTATTCTACTACAAAACTTTCAAACAAATCTTAAATGTATGTTGAAAATTATTGAGAGTTCGGGTTTTCCATGTCACAACACTTAGCTACCGAGGAAAATGTTGAAGTATCATTTCTAGTGTGCAGACAATTACCGGTATTTTTGCAGTGTACAACAGACGCCTCTGGACCATAGAATAGACAGTACCTTTCCGTCTTTGTAACACAGAACAGTTAGTGCCTTGTAGTACCCTTCTGTCTCTGGACCATAAAACAAATTGCACTGAACACTATCTGTTTTTGGACGATATTTACAATATTTACATTTGGCGGATATTTGTCCTCATCTTGTTTGTTGTTAACACAACGTTTCGGTTGATATACCCTCCAGCCTTCATCAGGTGTCTTGGGGAAATTTTGAACCTGGGTTCTCATTCCTAAGGTGTTTTTCAATGTTGTTGATGTTGTTACTATTATTCAGATCACTTCTTGGAATTGAACTCGGAATCTTGGGGTTAGTAGCCCGCGCTCTTAACCACTAATAATAACAGCAACAACAACATCGAAAAATACCTTAGGAATGAGAACCCAGGTTCAAAATTTCCCCAAGACACCTAATGAATGCTGGAGGGTATATCAGCTGAAATGTTGTGTTAACAACAAACAAGATGAGGACAAATATCCGTCACATGTAAATAATGTAAATAATTCCTCATCTCTTAAATATAGAACTGTATTATAGAAAACTAGTGTTTCAGAATAGTCCTCCGTTTTTGTTGTTGCTAATTTCAGTTCAAGCCATGGTCATTCTATCCTTTTTAAGGCATAGAATATTTATCCCATCCCAAATTATCCTATATCAAAATAAAAAATTTTATATTAGATAATTTGATGTTACTCAACATCAAATTTTAAAATGGTCGATTTTAAAGTGGTTGAGAGGAAATGAGACTGTTTTTCTTTATTTAGTGGCTTGGACAACACATAGAAGCTTCCTTATTGACGCGTTTGTTTTTCAGTTCCCACTTATATGTGGAGTGAGATGGAGAAGACCTTATTCTGACACCCCAAACTGCATGTTGCAGTTGTCTGCAGCCTCTGGTTTCTGAAGCATTAATATATTGCGATATATTGTATTTTCAATATATATTTACCCGCATTCAAAGGTTGCTGCGTCGGGCAAAATGCTTAACGACACTTCACCAATCTTTACGTCCTGAGTTCAATATCCGACGAGGTTGATTTTACCTTATATCATTCAGGGGTCGATAAAAGAAGTAGCAGTTGAGCACTGGGGTTGATGTAATCGACCGACCCTCACATCCAAACTTGCTAGCCTCGTACCAAAATTTGAAATCATCATTTTGATCATGATCATCATCATCATTAACACCACCATAATCATTATCAACACCATCGCGGCCATCATCAACATCAACATCAACAAACAACTAATATAATCGTTATTGTCATTAATTTTACGATTTGTATATTTAATCACATTTATTTTTTTATG
>NW_021827860.1:5000-10116 GCF_006345805.1 Octopus sinensis
CCCAGTACTTATTCTATCGGTCTCTTTTGCCGAACCGCTAAGTAACGGGGGCATAAACACACCAGCATCGGTTGTCAAGCGATGCTAGGGGGACAAACACAGACACACAAACACACACACGCATATATACATATATACGACGGGCTTCTTCCAGTTTCCGTCTACCAAATCCACTCACAAGGCTTTGGTCGGCCCGATGCTATAGTAGAAGACACTTGCCCAGTGGGACTGAACCCGGAACCATGTGGTTGGTAAACAAGCTACTTACCACACAGCCACTCCTGCGCCTATGATACATAAGTATCATATTTGCAAATCTTGGTAGGCAATTTTAAATATAGGTTCAGGTGTAGCCGTGTGGTAAGAAGCTTGCTTTCCAACCTCATAGTTCCGTGTTCAGTCCCACTCTGTGACAACTTGTGCAAGTGTCTGCTGCTGTAACTTCAGACCAACACTCGCACAAATACACGTATCTATAGATAGATACGACGGGCTTCTTTCAGTTTCCATCAACCAAATCCACTAGCAAAGATTTGGTTGAGGGAAACTGAAAGAAGCCCGTTGTATCTATCAATAGATACTGTATGTGTGTGTGTGTGTGTGTGTGTGTGGTGTGTGTGTGTGTGTGTATGTGTGTGTGTGTGTATGTGTGTGAGTGTCTGTGTGTGTCTTTGTGTCTGTGTGTGCAGAGATACACCGAGGTTTAATACTAATGTCCACTGGAATAAGTAGCGAGCGAACATAATTCAAGTTGAAATGTGCTTTCAAAGCAGAGTGTAGTTTGACCAAAATTCATCAAACTTTGGTGGCCATAATAACTGTTCAAAGCTTGTCCACAGTACATTTCTGTTTACTGCCAAGTTCTTTCGCTAGATTGATGTGAACTCATTATGAAAGATGTCTCTGATGTATGTACCTTCCTTGCAACTGTTTTCTGCTAGAGATCGTACTTGGGATACTTTTGCTTCGTCTGAGTCCATATTGGGTCTCTGGGACATCGATGGGACTTTATTTTATTTCATCTAGTTTCAGCTCACGAGTTGTGGTCATGCTGAGGTTTGCCATTATCTTCTGCCGGAGCCGCGTGGAGCTTAGGTGTTTCGCTCATAAACACACACATCGCTTGGTCTGAGATTCGAACTTGCGATCCCTCGACTGCGAGTCCGCTGCTCTAACCACTAGGCCATGTGCCTCCACGTGTGTATGTCTACAAACTATTCAATGTAAGTCTTGCGAGTACGTTACCACCATTTGCATAATAGAAAATACCTCGAAAGTTGCCAGTAGTCAGATTCGAACCTTTTCACTTATACAGTGAAATTAGTATAGCATCTCTCCAATCTTCTGGAATTAGTGAGCCATTGCATACGTTGACAATTGGTGTGGTCACTAGATCAGATACTACACCTATTCCTACAGAAAACTCTCAGCTGCCAAACCATCAGCTCCTAGGACTTTCCCTAATTTGGCCTGTTTAATGACAATTTTGTATAGCTTTATCACACATTGTATGTGAAAAGTGAAGAGGGTCTGGACAGTGGTCAACCTCTTCTTTACGGAATACAAAAGTATCACACACAAAAAAAACATCCATCTTTTGAACAGAGAGGAGAAGTAGTTAACTGGTGAGGACTTGTTATTTGTTTTAACATGTTTATCATTTTGGGAACTATTCTATGAAAGCACAATTGAATATCTGCAAAGGGACTCAAACACTACGCGTTCTTCATTGCTCTGAACTCTTTCTTAGAAATGCTGAATTGCGGCGATTCAATAATTCATAGCTTCAAGCATTCTTTTCGAGCTAAATTAAGATTGAGCAATTTCTGGTGTAATTTGTTTACCGTTTTGAAAAAAGGATACAACATACAACAGATGTATTTTCGTTGTTCCAATCTTTATGCATTCGTTTCTTAAATCTCAGCTTATTTTCAGCGATGATATAAATAATTTACGTGAAATCTGACCATGAACCGTGAAAAAAGGAACTTGCAGGAACTTAAAAAACAAGATATTAGCAGATCATGGAGTTTGACAGTATTCAAATGTTTCGGAGCCTTCGTGTTAGTCTGTTGTAATTTTTTTTTCCAAAAATCAACTTCAGCTTCGCTCGTCTTCGGCAGTGATCTGTCTAGTATGTGGTACGACACAAAACGTCAAAGATCACAAATGTCTCATTTACATGCTATAATTCAATAAGAATCTCCCATTTCAGTGGGAAATATGCCAAGGTATATTCAGTGTCAAAGGTATATTCGGTCCAGTAATTGAATACGAACTCATGAACCTGTGCTCGTTAGCCCGACGCTCCTAAGCACCAGGCCACATGCTCTAAGCAAATATGCTGACGCGGGTACGGTACAGTCCTATTGACCAATGTCAATGAATAGTCGGGTTCTTATTGTGTGCATTAAGCACTAGTGAATTCATTTTAACCTTTTCAGTGTCACTGAAGGAGTGGGGCCAAAAGAAAAAAGTATTTCGCATTTATATGTATTCAAATGAGGGAACGATATTGGCTGCAATATTTCCTCTCAGATAAACATCTCAAAATGGCCCTGTACGTCAGAAAAATGGTGTTTGCACAAATGCCAGTGGATCACCGGAAAAGAGCGTTTCAATGTAAGGCGGCGAGCTGGCGGAAACGTTAGCACGCTGGGCGAAATGCTTAGCAGTATTTCGTATTCCGTTACGTTCCGAGTTCAAGTTCCGCCGAGCTCGACTTTGCCTTTCATCCTTTCTGGGTCGATAAATTAAGTACCAGTTACGCGTCGATAAATTAAGTACCAGTTACGCACTGGGATCGACGTAATCGACTTAATCCGTTTGTCCGTCCTTGTTTGTCCCCCTCTGTGTTTAGCCCTTTGTGGGTAGTAAAGACATATATATGTATTCAAATAGGGGAACGATATTCGCTGCAATATTTCCTCTGAGATAAACATCTCAAAATGGCCTGTACGTCAGAAAAATGATGTTTGCAGACAACGCCAGTGGATCACCGGAAACAGCGTTTCAAGCGGACATATTCTCTTAAGTACCTTTTTGTTCGAACGTTCTGAACAAAACTGAAAGCATTTTTGTTCCAATAGAGGAATCAGTATAGAAAACATTTATCATATGTTCGGAAGCTATCCATGCTAGAATTAATTTAATACACACACTTGAAACAAGATTGGCTTAAAATACCGATGAGCATGCGCAGGTACACTGGTATTTCAATTTAAGGCTAATTCAAAAGCGTATAGGGTTTTAATTGAAAATATTTCGATTAAATGTTCTTTTATAAGCTGCCATTAAACGATATAATGTTCCACGTATACGTGATGCAGTTACCTAACAATTCATTGCCGCTGACAGAAATTATGTAAGGGAAAATAAAAACTATTAACCGAGAGTAAGCGTTCTAAAAGTACATAAAGCTCAGTGATAATAATATAGATATATATATATATATATATATATATATATATATATATATATATATATATATATATATTATTACTTGTAATGTAAAACCGATATATTAAACGACTACGCTAGAAAAACGATACTTTTGACGAAAGCTGGGATTGGGTCCACATGTACTATTTATGTACTGACGGATAATTTATGCAAGTCTGTGATCATGTGATCTGTCCGAATTTAACTTGGCCTCCTAAAATGGATGTTCGGGTGTATTTTTCACTTCACTGAACATGGTTTACATTTATTTCTCTACATACGAACGTACATACATACATATATACATAAATACAGCTGCGGTATCTGGATTACAAATTTACATTTATACCGATAATAATTGGAGCATTTGGTTTTGAAAGTAAATGCCAAACCTTCAGTCTGGATACGTTTGGATTTTCAGAGAAAGAAATCAACGAACCGATTTGCACTTTGCAAATACAGTCTGTAAGCGGAACAGTAAAACTCTGCAAGACTTTTCATAGGTTTAAAACGTGACATTGTTTTCGCTATCTACATTCCAAAGATGGAGCTTTGTATCTTTGTAAGAAACTAGCTCCTACTTCAGACGAAGAATCTAAATGATTAAAAACAGAAGAGACATACATACAAACATACATACATACATTTATTTATTTTTTCATTTTTACATACATACATACAAACAGACAGACAGACAGACATATATAAAGTTAATCCAAACAAGAAAACACAAAAAAAACACAACAACGCGAGGACGTGGAACAAATATAGTATTATTGGACGCTCAGGAAAGGAGGAGGGTTTAACGTTTCGAGCGGAGCACTTCGTCAGAAACATAGGAGAAGGAAAGATCCAGAGAAGGGAAGACAGAGGAAAAGAAATCGCCAACGGTACACACGAGGTCACATTTTGTATATATACATATATACACACATATATATATATATATGTGTGTATATATATATATATATATATATATAATATATATATATATATATATATATTATATATATATATGATAATATATATACATATATATATATATATACTCACAACGTATAAACATATATAGATATATATGAGCATATATATAGAGAGATAGATAGATAGATAGATAGATAGATAGATAGATAGATAGATAGATAGATAGATAGATAGATAGTCAGATACTACACTTAATATATGTATGTATATGTAAAAAACATATTCGATACGTATAAAAATACACAGACGCACATACTCACTCTCTCATGCACATACACATTCACACACATATATATATAAACACCACAGCGTGACAATGTCTCATTGTGTATAGTAATATGTACTTTTGGCGTATTTCAAATATCATTATTATTGTTACTGTTCTTGCTGTTGTTGTTGTTGTTGTTGTTGTTATGGTTTTTGTATTACGTTTTTGTTTTCGACTTCTGTGAGATTTCCTTTCGCTTCCGTATTATACAATAAAACATAAAACTGAGATAATACAAACAAACAAATGGGGAAAAAAACACCCCTGAAACGTATAAAAATACAACCTTTTATATATATATATATATATATATATATATATATAATATATATATATATACATATACATTATACATACATACCTATATAATATATTAATATATATATATATATATATATAGATATATATATATATATAATACAT
>NW_021827861.1:0-9759 GCF_006345805.1 Octopus sinensis
CGCCCCTCGTATATACGTTTATACACCCAAACATGAGTGAGAACTTACGAGTTAAGGTTATAATCAGGGCACCTACGATTCGTTGTTTTAGATTAGAAAGTACAAAAAAAGAAAATCCGTAAGTTTTCTTTTATTCTCTCTGTCCCATTTATTGTATTATGAGCCAATGAACGGTGTGTAACTCTCTAACCCAGTTGCTTATTTGTCCTTGATTATGAAAAGAAAGAAGGTAGACATTCCGGTATAACCTAACCCAGTTGATAGAGAGTATACTACCTTACATACCAAAATTGGAATATTCAACCAGACTCAAATATACTAATGCTTTAGAGAGTATTTGTAACGGACACAAAAATTAAAAAGAAAATTAGTAAAGGGTACAATAGTAGAACTGTCTAATATTAAAAGCTGGATTAAATGCGGCGAGCTGGCGCAATTGTTAGCCCGCGGAGAAAAATGCTTAACAGCATTTCGTCTGTCTTTACGTTCTGAGTTCAAATTCCACCGAAGTCGACGTTACCTTTCATCCGTTCTGTGTTGATAAAGATAAGTACTAATAGAGCCCTGGGGTAGATGTAATCGATCTATCTACCCGCTGAAATTGCTAGCCTCCTGCCAAAATTTGAATCCAATATTAAAAAATGGACTTTAGTGTTTCAAAAGCGATAAGTGAAAATACGTTAGGCACCGTAATCATAAAACACAAGTGCAACATAAACTGGGCGTTATGTGAATTGAACAGCTTGGATTGAAAAATAGAGAAACGACCAAGAATGCCCTGAGCCAGGTACGGTTTACGTCCTCCGGACAGATGGGGGACAGTACCTGATTCAAATAAAGAAGCACTAAACAGTAACAGCAGTCGGATTACTTAGTAACAAGTAAAAGGAAAATAATTAATATGATAACACGAAGAAATCAATATCACACACACATACACACACCACACATACATACATGCATATTTAATATATATATATATATATATATATATATATATACATACATACAAAAAGGCGGCGAGCTGGCAGAAACGTTTGCACGCCAGGCGAAAGGCTAGCCGTATTCGTCTGCGTTACGTTCTGGGTTCAAATTCGCCGAGGTCGACTTTGCCTTTCATCCTTTCGGGGCGATAAATTAAGTACCAGATGTATCGACTTAATCCGTTTGTCTGTCCTTGTTGTCCCCTGTGCTTAGCCCCTTGTGGGTAGTAAAGAAATATATATACGCATGCATGCATGTATGCATGTATGTATGTATGCATGCATGTATGTATGCATGCATGTATGTATGCATGCATGTATGTATGTATGCATGCATGCATGCATGTATGTATGTATGTATGTATGTATGTATGTATGTATGTATGTATGTATGTATTAGGAACCAACAAAATATGAACAATAAACTAAGTACACTGAAGAAAACCCTTTGGATAATGACAAAAGAAAAGAAAAGGTTAAAATGCACAAGATAAAATAAAAGCGTTATTTGAAATATATACTAGATGGGAACTTGGGATAAAAATAAACATAAGACACAATGGTCAATCGCTTTCCCGATTTGACAAAGACGAATAAGAATAAACCCAATGAGAGCCAGCAATAACTCAAACAAGAAGAAGCATAAGTTCTAATTTTACCCGCACATGTCCAGTACTTAGTCACATAATATATGGCAATAAAATAATCGAAGAACATGCTGACGTCAAATGCAGAGTATGCGGCCAGTACAATGAGACATTTGACCACATTACCTCTAGTTACCAAGTCCTGGTACATCAATAGATCTAATCAAATTGACAGCTAATATCCACTGGAAAACATTTCGATACTTCGACTTGTTATGACATAAACTTATACCAAACACAGTACAATGCAACGATCTGGATACAATCGTCTGATAGAGAAAGGGATCAAGGAAAATCGTCAGATGTGATAAACAAGCCTTGGAGCGAAGATTTCTGCAGTCTGATAGATACTTCAATTCCATTGAACAAAATATCACCAAGAAAGAGATGACTAAGCTGTCACAATATAAGGTTTGAAATATGTTGAGTGTAAGGTAAATGATCGTGGATGCACATGGCCTAGTGGTTAGAGCAGCGGACTCGCGGTCGAGGGATCGCAGGTTCGAATCTCAGACCGGGCGATGTGTGTGTTTATGAGCGAAACGCCTAAGCTCCACGCGGCTCCGGCAGAAGGTAATGGCGAAACTTCTGCCGACTCTTTCGCCACGACTTTCTCTCACTCTTTCCTCCTGCATCTAGCAGTTCACCTGCGACGGACCGGCGTCCCGTCCAGGTGGGGAACCTATACGCCAGGAAACCAGGAAACCGGACCTTATGAGCCAGGCATGGATCGAGAAGGAACAAACAAGGTAAATGATTGTAGTCTTTCGTATTCCAAGAAAGACGGTTCTGCAATTTCTTGCTGAACAAGCTGCACTTTGTTTATGGTGATGAAATGTATGTGCTATACATTAAGCTCACTCCCTTCATCAGATCGACATTACCCGAACAAGTGCACGGTATACCACGCACCAAGTGTCAAACTCGTCACGGAACAGCGTGTAATGAAGAGTTTTGCTCGAGAAAACAACGCACCATCCGATCTAGGAATTGAAACCACGATCTCGCAATCAAGAGTATAACAACATAACTGCTAGGCCATGCGCCCTCGAATGTGAAGTATGAATGTGAAACTGAACCAATAATAATTGGAGCATAATAATTTTGTTTAGTTCTATGAACAAAAACATTTTTGAAAAAAAAACATACCAGGACTCACAATTTTACGCACAGTTAACCACGCCCCATGCAAGACACTTTTAATTCAATAGCCCTGTGCGTGGCACTTAAGTAGAACAGTAACCTGTCAATAATGAAACAACGATATATAGGTGCAGGAGTGTCTGTGTGGTAAGTAGCTTGCTTACCAACCACATGGCTCTGGGTTCAGTCCCACTGCGTGTCACTATTACTATTCTTATTACGTTCTGAGTTCAAATTCCGCCGAGGTCGACTTTGCCTTTCATCCTTTCGGGGTCGATAAATTAAGTACCAGTTGCGTACTGGGGTCGATCTAATCGACTGGCCCCTCCCCCAAAATTTCAGGCCTTGTGCCTAGAGTAGAAAAGAATAATGAAACAACGATGGAGCCTCTATGTGGTGGCTCAACTTACTAGTAATAGCCATCCAAATCTCAACTCAAATTACACCCTACGTCTTTAAAAAAAAGAATACAGTGGGTGATATGGGCCTGGGTTCTCAGCAAATTGGAGAAATATGGGACGTTCACGATTGGAATCACTTTGGTCATTGATCTACTCGATTAGAATTGATTTGGGGACCATATTTAAAATGTAGCAACAATCTAATAATTAAAAAAAATCACTAATCACTGTAGCTGTGTGGTAAGTAGCTTGCCTACCAACCACATGGTTCGGGGTTCAGTCCCACTGCGTGGCACTTTGGGCAAGTGTCTTCTACTATAGCCTCGGGCCGGCCAAAGCCTTGTGAGTGGATTTGGTAGACGGAAACTGAAAGGAGCCCGTCGTATATAGTATATATATATATAATTACATATATATATATATATAATATATATATTTATATATATATATATATAATATATATATATAATATATATAATATATTATATATATAATATATATACGTGTGTGTGTTTGTGTGTCTGTGTTTGTCCCCCTAGTCTTACTTGACAACCGATGCTGGTGTGTTTATGTCCCCGTACTTAGCGGTTCGGCAAAAGAGACCGATAGAATAAGTACTGGGCTTACAAAAGGATAAGTCTCGGGGTCGAGTTGCTCGATTAAAGGCGGTGCTCCAGCATGGCTGCAGTCAAATAACTGAAACAAATAAAAGAGTACACGTTCACATACAGATCCAACACCCAACTGTATAACAACCCACACAACACAAGTACTACTTAATCACCAATCAATAAAATAAAACAAAATATATTCTTACATAATCGATAGCTGACAAATCACACAGCTCACATTCTATGCAACTACCACTTAGTACTAAAACACAATCCAAACAGCACATTATTCCATCTGTACTAACGTCGTCTGACGCTAAAGCACAACCAGACTTGCGCAGCTTTTCCTCGGCACACGCTAACCATCTGACAAATGTAGCAACTAGACTTTTTGCCCTGTTTCATAAATTTAATAATGATTTCAAATGTTTATACAAGGCCAAACAAGTTCTGGGGAGGGGATAAGTCGTTTACATCGACCACCCCCCCCCCCAGTGCTTATTTTATCGATCTCGAAAGGAAGAAAGGGCAAAGTCAACCCCGACGGAATTCAAACTTAGATCGTAAGGACGGACGAAATGCTGCTAAGCATTTTGCTTGGCGTGTTAACGATTCTGTGAACTCGCTGCTTTGCTTCATATGTTCAACAATACCATCCGCCTAGGTGACGGTTATTAGAATTTGCAAATGCATTTTGACACACCCTGCTGATCACATGTCACTTTTGTTAGATCTGCTTCGACCACTCGTCCATAAGGCGGCGAGCTGGCAGAAACGTTAGCACGCCGGGCGAAATGCGTAGCCGTATTTCGTCTGCCGTTACGTTCTGAGTTCAAATTCCGCCAAGGTCGACTATGCCTTTCATCCTTTCGGGGTCGATAAATTAAGTACCAGTTACGCACTGGGGTCGATGTAATCGACTTAATCCCTTTGTCTGTCCTTGTTTGTCCCCTCTATGTTTAGCCCCTTGTGGATAGTAAAGAAATATGTATATAGATACACACACACACGTGTGTGTGTATATATATATATATATATATATAAATACATATTAAGATAGAAAAGTGACGACTAACCATTGGTCTACGTCATATTCAGTTTCTCTTATCGCCACTCTAGTATTTCTTTCACCCATGTACTGAGACACACCTCACTCGTCAGAGATATTCATAATAATTTTAGTCTGAGTTTTGACCGAGCCTTTAGTTTTGAAAGGTATAGGAAATAGTAGTACTACAATTTATTTATTCATTTATTTATTTACTTATTTATTAATTTAGTTAGTTAGTTAGTTTGTTAGTTAGTTTTTGGGCTTGTTAGTTTAGAGAAATGATTTCTCCTGAATTGCTCTGAAGATTTGTTACACTTCGTGTCGCAAGACCAAATGTAGCCCTTTCAGAAGTAGAAAAATAGTTTTGTTCTTCCTCTGGATTAGCTCCTGTAACAAAGAAATGTTGTTTGGTCTTAGAAAATTCTCCCAACTACATTTTTTTTTGTCTTGGAACTACGATAGGCGCAGGAGTGGCTGTGTGGTAAGTAGCTTGTTTACCAACCACATGGTTCCGGGTTCAGTCCCACTGCGTGGCACCTTGGGCAAGTGTCTTCTATAACCTCGGGCCGACCAAAGCCTTGTGAGGGGATTTGGTAGACGAAAACTGAAAGAAGCCCGTCCTATATATGTATATATATATATGCGTGTGTGTGTTTGTGTGTCTGTGTTTGTCCCCCAGCATTGCTTGACAACCGATGCTGGTGTGTTTGCGTCCCCGTCACTTAGCGGTTCGGCAAAAGAGACCGATAGAATAAGTACTGGGCTTACAAAAGAATAAGTCCCGGGGTCGAGTTGCTCGATTAAAGGCGGTGCTCCAGCATGACCGCAGTCAAATGACTGAAACAAGTAAAAGAGTAAAGAGTAAAGAGTATAGGTTTGAAAATTCCATTTGTTCAGTTTGTGTTAAAGAAAGATTAATTTTGATACAACTTGGATATATAAATGGATTAGTGTTAGATTCCGTGCAAGGATTACCGCTGTCGTTGCTACCACTATCTTTGGTGCTACTTGCCTGGATGTTTCGGATATTTTTATTTTTATCCATTAATTGTTCATTAAAGCGTTCATTTTCTCTTTCTTTTTTTTATGTTCATTTTTTGTGTCTTCGTGATTCTATGTGTGTGTGAGTGTCTGTGCGCGCTCGCATATTTTTTTCTTTTTGCTGTTGCAATGTTCATTCGTGTGGCATTGGTATGTTTGGTAACAGTTTGGGATTTGAACATGGAATATGCATAAATAAATAAGCGCAAGCATGGTCATGTGGTTAGAAGCTCGCTTTGCAACTTCATGGTTACGGTTTCAATCCCACTGCAGATACCTCAGGTAAGTGAATTCTAATTATGTCCCCCGGCCGACCAATGCCTTATGAGTGAATTCGATAAATGGAAAGTGTGTGGAAGCCCGTCACACACACACACACACACACACACACACACACACACACACATGCATGTATATGTATAAATGTGTCTTTGTATTTCTGTTTGTTCCCCCATCATCGCTTAGCAACCAGTGTTGGGGGTGTTGGTTTGTTTACCTTCCCATAACTTAGTGGTTATGCAAAAGGGGGTGACAGAATAAATATTACACTTTAAAAAAATAAGTACTGACGTCTAATTCTTCGATTAATGTCATCAGGGCAGTGCCCCAGCATGACCGCAGTCCAATGATTGAAACAGGTTAAAAAGAAAGGAAAAATACAATATATATTTTTTTAAATTGTAAATCTAGCCCTCCTGCATTTTTGTACGGTACCGGGTATTACGGGTAGACATTCCTTAAATATCGTGAGGTAAATGTGGCTAACCCTTAAGGGTTGATGCTACTGTAGCTTGTAAGTCTATGAAGATATCTCCTCCAGCTGGCTATTGACACACTTTCTGTGCCCTATCAGAAGTTGCAACGTGAAGTCATTTTCCCATCTCCAGCCTGTCGTGATACATACAGACCCGAGTTTCTGGATATTGACCCGTCATCAGCGTGTGACAACCACCAGCTGGCGATGGGAAGTGGTTCTCAATGCGAATATATATATATACTTCCCTTTGCAAATACTGATAGGGCACGGAAAGTGTGTCAATAGCCAGCTGGAGGAGATGTCTTCCTGGGGCTACAAGCTACAGTAGCATCAACCCTTAAGGTTAGCCACATTTAGGTGGAAAATATACTTCCTGATGTTGTGCAGCTATTGTTTATATTTCGCTCAGAGATTTATTATTGCTTGTTCCCACTTTTACGAAATCACTGACGTTCCGTCACTGGAAAAAGTATATATATATATATTTGCATTGAGAACCACTTCCCATCGCCAACTGGTGGTTGTCACATGCTGATGACGGGTCAGTACTCAGAAACTCGGGTCCGTGTGTATCCCGTCAGGCTGGAGATGGGAAGGATGGCTTCCCTTTGCAAATACTGATAGGGCACGGAAAGTGTGTCAATAGCCAGCTAGAGGAGATGTCTTCCTGGGGCTACAAGCTACAGTAGCATCAACCCTTAAGGATTAGCCACATTTAGGTGGCAAATGTACTTTACGATGTCGTGCAGCTACTGTTTATACTTCGCTCAGAGATTTATTGATTCCTTAAATAATTATACCCCCTTTCTGCAAGCTGCCGAAAACTGGCTCCAGGGCTCCTGCATACTTACAAATAAAACTACATTCATGGAGATTGCAAAAATGTAGGTACATTGACGCGATAAACTTATATAAAAATTAGGGAGAAGCGGTAAAGCATTATATTAAAGATGAGATGTAAATTTGAAAAACAATAAATATAAAACTCAAAAAGCATTTTTTTATCAAAATGGGGTTTTTAAACTTCTTTTATTATTCAACTTCACTCTAAGCAGGAAACTAATGCGAATCACAAATTGGGTAATCCATTTTGAAGTGGGTTGAGAACCATCCCCTAAGTACGATCACCGTGATCCACGTTTGGATCTGACTACCTGGTTCTTCTCAGTATTTTACCTGTACTCAGCAAATCATCATCTCAGGATATTTCATTTTCTATCTAGTAGCCTATCGATTAAGAATTCGACCATGATCTTCATGACCGCAAAATTCTTTGCCGTTTGAAGGAAGTTATTTTCTCTCCCCGAGTGTCTTGGACATAATTTTATTGGATATTTTTTGTTTTTGTTTTTGTTTTCTCGTCTTTGCTTTCTTTCTGCCGTCAGCCATTTTCATTCTCCTATTTCTTTACTACCCACAAGGGGCTAAACACAGAGAGGACAAACAAGGACAGACAAAGGGATTAAGTCGATTACATCGACCCCAGTGCGTAACTGGCACTTATTTAAGCGACTGCGAAAGGATGAAAGGCAAAGTCGACCTCGGCGGAATTTGAACTCAAAACGTAACGGCAGACGAAACACGGCTACGCATTTCGCCCGGCGTGCTAACGTTTCTGCCAGCTCGCAGCCATTTTCATTCTCCATTCACCCATTATCGTCGCAAGACGTTTGAAGTGGTGCCGGTGTTGTTAGATTTCCACGTGTATAATTCTTTTTTAAAGAAGCGAGTAAAAAGATCTTCAACAGAGATTGGATGTAAAAGATTTCCACTGTTTCAATGTATCAGCTGTATGAAGTCCATGACTAACACCTAAACAGAAGAGTGGAAATACAGATTGCCCAGTAGACTGTAGTTAAGCATTCTCTAGAAATGATACTCTTTAAGTATGGGAATTAGAAAGGAAGATATGGCTTCTTGTTGCTGTTGTACTAAGAAAGTCAATAAGCAGAAGGCGTGTGTGTGTGTGTGTGATACAAGGGGATACAGTGTACCATTCACCCATTATCGTCGCAAGACGTTTGAAGTGGTGCCAGCAAGAGAGCCAGACCTCTACGTCCTGGTCGTCGTCAGTTTGTCACCAAAGTCGAGGGAATTCTATCGGCCATTCTCGGATCTAGGACAAGTGATTTTCGCGAAGCATCGATTTCTATATCCTGTTGTTGCTCCTACTAATGTGGTCTGCCACTCTCTTTCCTGTTCTTTCTTTCAAGTTCCTCCAACTGAAAACCTTCAAGCTGTTCTTTGGCATGTGTAACACCAGGCTTTCTGCGCCGCACCGCCATTCGGATAGGTTTTGTTTACATTCTGCGCCAGCGATTGACTACATCTCTGTGATGGCTCAGTTGTTTACAGGGATCATCAGGCTTGGCATCTGTTCCAACTCAATCACAGATTTTTAAAATTGTACTTGTACTTGTGGCGACACTCACCCTGGGCGGGTTGGGTCGGCTTCTTCTACTTATGGAAGAAGTTTCGTGGGAATATGTGGATTTCACAAGCGGTCCCCAACAATCCCGCATGTGGAGACATCCTGTTTGCCGCAGATTGTCCGCAGACGCAGGGACAGAACGACAGAGGAGCCGCCGGTTGCCGAAGCAGACACTCCGAGGATTTTCACCAGAGCCCCGTCTGCCGGGTTGTGGCCCTAATACCAATCGGTGTCAGACCAATCCGCCTTGGGTGGCCCTATCAGGAACCGAAGTTCCCGACGGCATAGCTCTGACACTACCCGTTGCCAGCGTCCCCACCACGGTGAGGAGGGGATGGACTTTGGGGACGCCCGGCTTGTCCTTGAACATCTCACTGAAATACAGGTAATTTTCAATCCCATTTGGTGTCTGCAACCTACAAATATGCTTTTGAAACTGCTAGGACTGGAGAAAGAGACAGCGTCCATGGCCTTCGCACAATCTTTGAAACTGTAAATATTACGATGAAATACACAGTTAGGAAAGAAAGCGAAAGAGGTCCTGACATATCTGTCTCACGTATTTTGTTTTTCTTTACTGACAGCTGACCCACATAAATTTTTTAGAAGGCAACATTAGTAAAAGAATGACTGCATTTTTGCAGCTTTCGTTATTGTTTACCTTAAGTGAAATTGTCATCGTTTTTCTGTGCTA
>NW_021827862.1:0-7976 GCF_006345805.1 Octopus sinensis
GAACGTTCCTCATCTCCGTCTGGTACTTCATTCCTTACTGTGGCCTTGATATTGTTGCTCGCTTGTTTTCAAAAGAAACCTTGTTCCCTGAAATCAGAAGACGCATATATTTATTTCTTTACTACCCACAAGGGGCTAAACGCAGAGGGGGTAACAAACAAGGACAGACAAAGGAAATAAGTCGATTACATCGACCCCAGTGCGAAACTGGTACTTATTTTATCGACCCCGAGAGGATGAAAGGCAAAGTCGACCTCGGCGGAATTTGAACTCGGAACGTAACGACAGACGAAATACGTATTTCTTTATTACCCACAAAGGGCTAAACACAGAGGGGACAAACAAGGACAGACAAAGGAAATAAGTCGATTACGTATTTCTTTATTACCCACAAGGGGCTAAACACAGAGGGGACAAACAAGGACAGACAAAGGAAATAAGTCGATTACGTATTTCTTTACTACCCACAAGGGGCTAAACGCAGAGGGGCAACAAACAAGGACAGACAAGGAAATAAGTCGATTACATCGAGCCCAGTGCAAAACTGGTACTTATTTTATCGACCCCGAGAGGATGAAGGCAAAGTCGACCTCGGCGGAATTGAACTCGGAACGTACGACAGACGAAATACGTATTTCTTTATTACCCCAAAGGGCTAAACACAGAGGGGACAAACAAGGACAGACAAAGGAAATAAGTCGATTACGTATTCTTTATTACCCACAAGGGGCTAAACACAGAGGGGACAAACAAGGACAGACAAAGGAAATAAGTCGATTATATCGACCCCAGTGCGTAACTGGTACTTAATTTATCGACCCCGAGAGGATGAAAGGCAAAGTCGACCTCGGCGGAATTTGAACTCGGAACGTAACGACAGACGAAATACGGCAACGCATTTCGCCCGGCGTGCTAACGTTTCTGCCAGAAGATACATATATTAACACATACATACACAACACCCCGCTCCCCCACCACATCTGTAAAATCTATATAAAACTAGTTAAAAATCTATAAAGCAGATTTTTCTGAATTTAAAAGTTGAATGAATATATGTTTCTTTACTGCCCACAAGGAGCTAAACACAGAGGGGACAAACAAGGACAGACAAAGGAATTAAGTCGATTACAACGACCCCAGTTGCGAAACTGGTACTTTATTTATCGACCCCGAAAGGATGAAAGGTAAAGTCGACCCGGCGGAATTTGAACTCAGAACGTAACGGCAGACGAAATACGGCTACGCATTTCGCCCGGCGTGCTAACGTGTCTGCCAGCTCGCCGCCTTTATTATATAGTTGAATGAATATATTTCCACCACTTTGCTGTTTTTTTTTCCTTCTACGAAATAAGAAGATAAATTATGGAAGTGTTATTTTAATGAGTTGTACCATTTATCACTTGATGAGACACATCTTCACTGCTGGTTGCTCCTGACCCAGTTGTTAAGAGTTCCACCCGTGAGGGATCGATTCTAGATGTGTCAAAGCAACTGTCGTGATTAAATAATAAATTCTCATATATTCGTCTTGTGTTTTTCATTTACCATATATATACACTCACAAACGCCCGGTCTGGGAATCGAAACCGCGATCTTACGACCGCGAGTCCGCTGCCCTAACCACTGGGCCATTGCGCCTCCACACAACACACACACACACACACACACACATACATTGATGATCAATGGCTGGAATCTATAAATATTTCAATGTTGCTACTGCAGGCGCAGGAGTGGCTGTGTGGTAAGTAGCTTGCTAACCAACCACATGGTTCTGGGTTCAGTCCCACTGCGTGGCACCTTGGGCAAGTGTCTTCTACTATAGCCTCGGGCCGGCCAAAGCCTTGTGAGTGGATTGGTAGACGGAAACTGAAAGAAGCCTGTCGTATATATATATATATATATATATATATATATATATATATATATATCTTATTATAAAAGGCAGATTTTATCTGCCTCCCTTTGGGAGTTTATACAAATCTACAATATAGGATTTCTTCAATTACAATTTACCTAGCAGTTTTAAGAGTACAATGCATCGCGTCATGCCAGGTCCATTTTTAAAATTTAAATTCCAATTAGCAAAATTTACAGAAAACTCACATTCTGGTGTGGTGTCAAATGCTTTTCTTAGTCTGGTTTACACCACACGCAAACGCACACACACAGTGGGCAACGAATAAAATGAAAGTAATTGACTTACTGTAGTGAGTGATTCTTTCACTCTGCTTCCCACTTCCTCTTTCCACACATACACACGCAAATATATAAATAAAATTGTAAGCTAACGTGCGTGTGTGTGAGTGGGTGTGTGTGGATGTGCGCGTGTGTGTGTGTGTGTGTGTGAGGGTGCGTGTGTGTGTGTGTGCGTGGGCGTGAGTGTGTGATAGGAAAGTTTTTACGACGAATATAAACCCTATATCCAAGTAGCAAAAAGATAAGACAGTAAGGTGATTTGAGGGAGATTTGGCTGCTATTTCTACCAGGTCTAGCTGCCATGTAGGGTCTCCCTCATAGGCTCATACATACATATATACAGATAAGACAGTAAGGTGTGATTTGGGGGAAATTTTGGCTGCTATTTCTACCAGGTCTAGCTACCATGTAGAGGTCCCCCTCATTGGCTCATATATATATACATACATAAGACAGTAAGGTGTGATTTGAGGGAGATTTGGCTGCTGTTTCTACCAGGTCTGTTAGGCCTCCTCATGTAAACTCAAGCTTTCTCATGCCTTGACCAAAGCAGAGAATGTATTCTTTTATTCTTCTGCTTTTTCCAGCCATTGGTCTGTGGCCATGCTGGGGCAATGCCTTGAAGAATTGTAGTTTAATGAATCAACTCCACTTTTATTTTTGTAAGCATTGTACTTATTCTATCTGTTTCCTTTCAAACCACTAGGTGACAGGATGTAAAACAAACCAACATTCGTTGTCAAGCAGTGGTGGAGGACAATCACAAGCACAGACACGCACACACACACACCATACATGCATACCCATATACACACATACATACATACATACATACATACATATATATATATGTGTGTATATATATATTGCAGCGTGGAAGGTGTTTGTAAGCCATTTAAGAAACACACAAAAACCGTTACATTCACTTCACATTTAAATTTAATTTGCCAAAATATTTTCGTCGCTTTGAGACCGCGACCTGTTCACTGACAAAAATATCGTGCTAACAGGTCGCGGTCTCAAAGCGATGAAAATATTTGACAAATTAAATTAAATGTTGAAGTGAATCTAACGGTTTTGTGTTTTCTTAATGGCTTATAAACACCTTCAACGCTGCACTGTTTTCGTTCCAGCACACGATCTCAGATCAAGTCACTTGCTATGCAAGTACATCTCTGTAACTATATATATATTTATATATATATAATATATATATATATATATAGATATATATATATATATATATATATTTATATATATATATATAATATATTATATAGTATATTGGTAAAAACAGTAAGATAACAAAAGAAAGAAAGAGACCTCAATATTATGTAAATAGAGGAAATCTTTATATATAAAAGTGAGGTTGTGTGTCTGTCTCCTACGATTTACATTCCTAACTACTCCCACATTTTGCGGTGCAGTTTACCAAAACCGGGTATCTTATAGTCGTGATTCATATCGAGACCGTCTGGGTATTAGCGCGCGTCTACGATGAGTCTACGATGAGTCTACGATTTAAAAAAAAAATAACCATCAATTTTTCCCATTTTAATCCATTTTTGACATATATAAGGGAAAGTAACTCTCTAAAATTTATTATTAAATCTCAGAACGTAAAGCTACAGTAACAACCACACCCCTCCCCCTTGTGGTTAGCCATATTGAGATGGCTATTATACTTTACATCTCTAAAAATGCTTAATAATTATTTCCCTTACAAACCCGAGCAACGCCGGGCGATGATGCTAGTATATATATTTATAGTGTGGGTGTGGTGTGTTTTGGTGTCTGTGTTTGTCCCCCTAGCATTGCTTGACAACCGATGGGTGTGGTTGTTTACGTCCCCGTCACTTAGCGTTTCGGCAAAGAGACCGATAGAATAAGTACTGGGCTTACAAGGAATAAGTTACTCGACTAAAGGCGGTGCTCCAGCATGGCCGCAGTCAAATGACTGAAACAAGAGCTTTTATAGGCGTACTCAGGAACATTTCCTGTAGACGAACTTAAAGGATATTGTGTATGTGTGTGCACGTGTGTGCGTGTGTGTGTGTGTCTTTGTGTCTGTGTTTGTCTCCCACTATTGTTTATATTCCCCGTAACTTAGCAGTTCAGCGCAAGAGACCAATAGAATAAGTACCAAGCTGAACAAAAAATACTTTTTCCAGACGGTGCTCCAGCATGGACACAATCTAATGACCGAAACAAGTGAAAAACAAAAGAATTATTTTTTAATTAATTTTAATTACGTAATTATCTTTCTATTACCTTTTAATTGAGTTGAATTTAATTTATTCCGATTTATATAAATTTATTTTCATTCTTATATTTTTTTTATTTCTAATTAATTTTAATTTAAGTTTTTAATTTAAGTCTTAATTATCTTAAACGTCAACCTTCAAATATTATTTTTCTAAGAAAAACAACCTCTTCTAAATAAAATATATTCCTTAGTAAATAATTTACTAATAAATAAAATATATTCCTTAGTAAATAATTTACTAATAAATAAAATATATTCCTTAGTAAATAAATTACTAATAAATAAAATATATTCCTTAGTAAATAAATTACTAATAAATAAAATATATTCCTTAGTAAATAATTTACTAATAAATAAAATATATTCCTTAGTAAATAATTTACTAATAAATAAAATATATTCCTTAGTAAATAATTTACTAATAAATAAAATATATTCCTTAGTAAATAATTTACTAATAAATAAAATATATTCCTTAGTAAATAATTTACTGATTATTTTCTTTCAGATTCTCATTAATTAACTTGTCATGGACTTAAAACCGATATTAGAGTCAACATTGTACTAATGTCATTAAATAAAGAAAAAAAAAAGAAGGATCATTCCGTCGGTTGCGACGACGAGGGTCCCAGCTGATACGATCAACGGAACAGCTTGCTCGTGAAATTAACGTGCAAGTGGCTGAGCGCTCCACAGACACGTGTACCCTTAACACGTAGTTCTCGGGGAGATTCAGCGTGACACAAAGTGTGACATGGCCTGACCCTTTGAAATACAGGTACAACTCATTTTGGCCAGCTGAGTAGACCGAAGCAGCGTGAAATAAAGTGTCTTGCTCAAGGACACAACGCGCCGCCGGGAATTGAACTCACGACCTTACCGATCATGAGCCGAATGCACCTGACTACTAAGTCACGCGCCTTCACAATGAAATATGGTGACCTAAATAATATAACTTATGAGCAGCTATAAATATCTTTACTTCGTCTATTATTTGTTGAAATCGAAAGCAGTTTTACACGGTGGGAACTTTCTGTCAATTAAATCTGCTAATAAGCACACCTACACCTCCTTTGGGGCAATAATGTTAAGTTTACTACTGTGTATTAGCTTTAGTTGTTTGATATTTCCCATTTCAGTGGCGGCGCAATGGCCCAGTGGTTAGGGCAGCGGATTCGCGGCCGGAGTATCGCGGTTTCGATTCCCAGACCTGGCGTTGCGTGTGTTTATTGAGCGAAAACACCTAAAAGCTCCACGAGGCTTTATTAGCTAAACCTATTATATAGGTACTCTTTTACTTGTTTCAGTCATTTGACTGCGGCCATGCTGGAGCACCGCCTTTATTCTTTGTAAGCCCAGTACTTATTCTATCGGTGTCTTTTGCCGAACCGCTAAGTGACGGGGACATAAACACCAGCATCAGTTGTCAAGCAATGCTAGGTAATTTAATTTATATAATAGGTTTAGCTAATAAATAAATGATTATACAAATTTATTAAGATATCTTAATTGGTGCCCCAGCATGGCCGTCGGGCTAAAACATTTTTTTTAAGGATAGTAATATAAATTAATTTAAATATAATATATATATTTTACTTATTTATTATTCGAACTTATAATTCGGACTTAAATTTATAGTAAATAGTCATTTAAAATTAAATGCTTACTTAAATTTATTTACCTATATGATACGTTTAGCTAATTTTTCCGTATACTATTTTACTCTTTTCTCTCTTTTACTTGTTTCAGTCATTTGACTGCGGCCATGCTGGAGCACCGCCTTTTAGTCGAGCAAATCGACCCCGGGACTTATTCTTTGTAAGCCCAGTACTTATCCTATCGGTGTCTTTTGCCGAACCGCTAAGTAACGGGGACGTAAACATACCAGCATCGGTTGTCAAGCAATGCTAGGGGACAAACACAGACACACAAACATACACACACACACACACACACACACACACATATACATATATATACATATATACAACGGGCTTCTTTCAGTTTCCGTCTACCAAATCCACTCACAAGGCATTGACCGGCCCGAGGCTATAGCAGAAGACGCTTGCCCAAGATGCCACGCAGTGGGACTGAACCCGTAACCATGTGGTTGGTAAGCAAGCTACTTACCACACAGCCTCTCCTGCACCTATATGTATAAAACTTTATTTCTTTTTATGTTATTTATTTCTTGTAGATATAATTTAGTAGTATTAGTGTATAATGTACTACATTATTATGTTATATTAATATATTTGAATAATTTTAAACTTAGATATTTTTTAATTCATAAATGATTATATATAATTTTATTCAGACTTATTAGTTATAGTAATATAAATTAATTTAATATTATATATATATATTTTACGTAATAATTATTTGGAACTTAATTTATAGTAAATAGCCGCAGGAGTGGCTGTGTGGTAAGTAGCTTGCTTACCAACAACATGGTTCCGGGTTCAGTCCCACTGCGTGGCACCTTGGCCAAGTGTCTTCTACTATAGCCTTGTGAGTGGATTTGGTAGACGGAAATTGAAAGAAGCCCGTCGTATATATATATATATATATATATATATGCGCGTGTATGTCTGTGTGTCTGTGTTTGTCCCTCTAGCATTGCTTGACAACCGATGCTGGTGTGTTTATGTCCCCGTCACTTAGCGGTTCGGCAAAAGAGACTGATAGAATAAGTACTGGGCTTACAAAGAATAAGTCCCGGGGTCGAGTTGCACGACTAAAGGCGGTGCTCCAGCATGGCCGCAGTCAAATGACTGGAACAAGTAAAAGAGTAAAGAGAGTAATAGAGTCATTTATAGTTCTTTTGTTATTTATTTTTCTTTTATTCTTGAAGCTTAAATATTTTTCGTCTTTTTCATTAATAAATATTTTTCGTCATTTTCATTGATAATTTCATTCTATTTTTTTTACACAACGTCTTCACGAGTTTAATTTCTTATAAACGCTAAGACCCACATTATTACGTTTTAAATTCTGTTATATTATTTTCATCGACAAGCTAAGTAACGTTTTTTATTTAACAATATTATTTAACTTTTGAATTGTATTAAGTTTGATTATTATAATAGTAGTTGTTAAAATATTAATTTATATATAATTTCTTGATAATTATTTGTTATGATATGTTTATATATTTATTATGTTTATTATTATTTTTATAATGTGATTTAACGTATTACATATAATTTAATTTGAGAAATATTTTTGTAAGACAATATATTATTTAATAGTTTGGTGGTCTATTTATTACGTAGTATTACGTTAAGTATTCTATCTTTTTTTACTTAAACAAGAATATATTTAAGATATTTCGTACTTTACAAGATTATTTACGTATATTTATTAATTTATCTAATTAATTATTCTATTATTATTATCTTTAACCTGAAGAGTGACTAAATTTATATTGAAGTGATTTTACTATTATTGTTACTATTATCATTTCTTAAATATAGCCTTGAAACATGTGTCGTTATTCTACAAAATATAT
>NW_021827863.1:0-7500 GCF_006345805.1 Octopus sinensis
ACTGCACCCTATTTTCCCCCTCTCCCCAACCCTACACCCTCTGCACCACCCCCACTCACCCGCACTGCACTCCAACGTTTTATACAAGTGCCTCTTTCCTTTTTCCCCCGCGCCATCCGTCCCCTTCACCCCTGACGACCCTACTGTCTGAGTGGCGAGGCGGAGTGCGGCACGGTGGGGAGAGAGAACGGGGATGCGGAGGCGGAGGAGGGGCTGGCTGAGGTAATCTGCCGCGGTTGTGAGGGTGGTGTGACGCTGGTGGAGATAGGGACGCTGGGGTTGCTGGGAGTGCAAATATGGAGTTGGTAGTAGTAGTAGTAGTAGTAGTAGTAGTATAAAAGTAGTAGTAAAAGTAGTAGTTGTAGTGGTAGTAGTAGTAGTAGTAGTGGTAGTAGTAGTAGTAGTAGTAGTAGTAGTAGTTGTAGTAGTAGTAAAAGTAATAGTAGTAGTAGAAGTAGTAGTAGCAGTAGAACTAGAGGTAGTAGTAGTAGTGGTTGTAGTAGTAGTTGTAGTAGTTGTCGTGGTAGTAGTTGTCGTAACAAGTTGTACTCGTAGTAGTAGTTGTTGAAGTTATAGACGTGACAATAGTAGTATTGGTGACGGTGGTAGTAGTAGTAATAGCAGTAGTAGTTGCAGCAGTAATAGTAGGAGTAGTAGTGTTGTTGGTGGTGGTGGTAGTGGTAGTTGTAGTAATTGTGGTGGTGGTGTCGGTAGTAGTACTGGTTGTGGTTGTCGTGGTAGTGGTATTAGTAGTTATAATAGTGGTGGTGGTGGTAGTAGTAGTAGTGGTGTTGGTGATTGTAATATTGTAGTAGTGGTCGTAGTGGTGGTAGTAATACTGGTAGTGGTAGTTGCAGCAGTGGTGGTGGTAGTAGTTGTAGTAATAGTGGTGGTGGTAGTTGTAGTCGTGGTGGTAGTAATACTGGTTGTGATAGTAGTAGTAGTGGTAGTTGTAGTGGTGGTAGTAGTAGTAGTACTAGTAGTAGTAGTAGTAGTAGTAGTAGTAGTAGTGGTTGTGTTAGTAGTAGTAGTGGTGGTGATAGTTGTAGTAGTGGTGGTGGTAGTAGTTGTAGTAGTGGTGGTAGTAATACTGGTGGTGGTAGTAGTAGTAGTGGTAGTTGTAGTGGTGGTAGTAGTAGTAGTAGTAGTAGATGTAGTAGTAGTAGTAGTAGTAGTGGTTGTGTTAGTAGTAGTAGTGGTGGTGATAGTAGTAGTAGTGGTGGTGGTAGTAGTTGTAGTTGTAGTTGCAGTAGTACTAAGTGTAGCTGTTCCAACGTTAAAAGTAATTTTTACCTACGCGCGGGAGTGGCTGCGTGGTAAGAAGCTTGCTTCCCATCCACGTGGTTCTGGGTTCAGTCCCACTGTGTGGCACATTGGGCCGACCAAAGCCTTGCGATTGGATTTGGTTAATGGAAAGTGTGTGTGCGTGTGTGTGTATACACACATACACACATATATATACACACATTTATATTTATGCGTGTGTGTGCGTGCGTGTGAGAGTGTGTGTGTGTGTGCCCTCTTCACAGTTTGAGAACTGATGTTGGTGTGTTTGCGTCTCCTTAACTTAGCAGTCCAGCTTAAAGAGATTGATAGAATAAGTCCTTGGCTTCATAGAATATAATATATATACAGGTGTCGATTTATTCAAAAGAAAACCATTCCTCCAGGTTGTACCTCAACATGGCCGGTGTCTAATGATAACAAATATATTTCGAAGTCACTAAATTCTTTAATAATGTAAACAATTCGTGTAGATAAAAAGAAAGCCTCTAAATTTGATGGCTAAAATTCGGAGCGCTACTTGGGTGCAATGGCTGGAACGTCTGCCTTGTTTTACATACGATGTAGATTTGACTCCCACGGATAGCCATTAGCTTTTTCTTTCCGTTAATGTAGGTTTTAACATAATATTCTACACGCTATTATTTCTAGCTTCATCACTACCACCACCACCATCATCATCATCATCATCATCATCATCATCATCATCATCATCATCATCATCATTATCGTCACCATCATCACCATCATCATTATCATCCTCATCATCATCATCATCATCATTGCATGGCCATCATTATCGTCATCATCATCATCATCATCACATCACCATCATCATCACCATCTCATTGCATGGCCATCATCATCACATCATCATCACCATCATCATCATCATCATCATCACTACTACATCATCATCATAACCACCACCACCACCACTACCACCACCATCATCATCATCATCATCTCATCATCATCATCATCATTATCGTCACCATCATCACCATCATCATTATCATCCTCATCATCATCATCATCATCATCATCATCATTGCCATGGCCATCATTATCGTCATCATCATCATCATCATCATCATCACCATCATCATCACCATCATCATTGCCATGGCCATCATCATCATCATCATCACCATCATCATCATCATCATCACTACCATCATCATCATAACCACCACCACCACCACTACCACCACCATCATCATCATCATCATCATCATCATCATCATCATCACAGCTGCATCACCTTTAACGATCGTCATTCTCTCAGCATCACCGTTATCTTGATCATCGTCATCGTCGTCATCGTCTTTCTCAGCAGCCCCGACAATTAGCTCAACAGAACCAAATGAAAATTGAAAACCTTTTCGCGGTTGACGAAACAGAAAAGAAAGGTAGAAAGAGAGAGAGAGAGGAGAGAGAGAGAGAGAGAGAAGAGAGAGAGAGAGAGAGGGAGAAGGAGAGAGAGAGATTAGGAAGAAGCAGAAAAAGAGGGCTGAATTGGTGTCACCGTTGGTCGTTGAAAGCCAGCCATCCGTCTCAAATAAAATCTGACCGTTTCATATCCTGAACTGCTCATGCGCAGAACGCACAATCCTACAAATATCCACGTACTCTCGGTCCCACGTGACTTAAGTAAGAACTCTGACCAATAGCGGTCACTTATATTTATTACTTCACCCTCTCCAGACCCCCAACACTCTTGAAATTTTCCATTTGTAAGTCTCACATTGGGACTCCAACCGACCGTGAAAAAATATATTTCTGGGAACTTCGAAGACACGGAACGCGTTTGGATTTAAAAACTGACTGTCACGTAATGCATGCAACTGTGAAAAAAAAAGGGGGAAAAACTAAGTATTTTTGTAAATCTCAAGCTATGGGCTGTTCAGATTTTTAAAATCGCTGATGCCATGTTCAGTAAACCGTGAAAAGTATATATATATTTTTTGCAAGCCTTTTCGTATCCTGGATTTTTTTAGTTTTAAAATGACCGTCCCTTTAAAAAAAATATAAAATATATAGACATTTTTACAAATTTTCCCACCCATGTTTTTTCCCTTTTATTTACATTTAGAACAGATCATTCAACCAACCATGAAAATATATTTTTGCAAACCTCCTCAAATCCCGGAATATTTTAGTCTTAAAATGACCGTCTCTCTGAGTAACTAACTATAAAATATATATATAGATATTTTTACAAATTTTCCCACCCGTATTTTTTCCCTTTTTTTTTTACATTTAGAATAAGATCATTGATTTATTCAACCAACCATGAAAATATATTTTTGCAAACCCCCTCAAATCCCGGAATATTTTAGTCTTAAAATGACCGTCTCTTTGAGTAACTAACAAAAAAAATATATATATAGATATTTTTACAAATTTTCCCACCCGTATTTTTTCCCCTTTTTTTTTTCCATTTAGAACAGATCTTTGTTTTATTCAACCAACCATGAAAATATATTTTTGCAAACCCCTCAAATCCCGGTCTTAAAATGACCGTCCCTTTGCGAATTAACTGAATAAAAATATATATAGATATTTTTACAAATTTTACAACCCGTGTTTTTTTCGTGTTTTTTTTACATTGAATAGATCATAGTTTTATTCAACCAACCGTGAAAAAATATTTTTGAAACCCCCTCAAATCCTAGAATATTTAAAATCTAAAATGACCGTTCCTTTGTGCAATCAACCGTAAAAGAGATGTAGATATTTCTTTTAATTTTACGGCCCGTAGCTTTTTCAGCCTTGGAACTGACCATCGGTTCATTCAACAAACCGTGGGGAAAAAAATTTGTAAACCTCGAAATAATGGCTGTTAAGATTTTTAAGATTGTCAATATGTTCAATCAACCGTGAAAACTATATTAATATTTTTGCATGCTCCTCAAGTCCTGGAATTTTTTAGTCTTAAAATGACCGTGCAGTCAACCGTAAAAAAATATACATATTTTTACATAAGTTTTCAGCCCATACCTATTTTAGATTTAGAAAAACTATCATTTTATTCAACGAACTTTATAAAAAGTTTTTGTAATCCTTAAAATATAAGTTGTTTAGCTGTGTAAAATCACCGATTTGATATTCAACCAAGCGTGAACAAATTTATTAGTATCTCTGTAATCCGGCCAAGCCCTGTAAAATTCAGATTTCAAACTGACCATCCTTTTGTTCAATCAACCTTCAAAATATTCTCACATATCTTCCTCTCATAGCTTTTTTTTTTCAGGTGTAAAATATTACCAGACCTTCGACTATGGGTTTAGATTTTGTAAACCGCTGATTTGTTATTCAAGTAACCGTGAAAAATATTTATAAATATTTCTGCAATCCGGTCGAAATCTAGAAGTTTAGATTACAAACTAACAACACCTGTTTTCAATCAAACGTGAAAAAAAATTTATTTATTTTTTCATTTTATCTAGTTTCAGCTCACGAGCTGTGACCATGCTGGGGCACCGCCATTTATATATTCTTATATATTTCCAACCTGTAACTTTTTTAGATTTAAAACTAAAACCATTATTTTATCGAATTAACCGTGAAAAAATATAGTTTTGTACATATGTATATGTATATATGCGCAGTAATGCCTCGACTATCGCGGGTGCTACGTTCCATCCGCTCTCGCAATAGGTGAAAATCCGTAAAGTAGAAACGGCACTGTATGTGTATATATGCTTTTTTATATTTTTATAATTTGTTTATATTTATTTTATTATAAATGGAAAACAATACCACGGAGGAATCGATGTAAGATTAAATAATATACCGCGACTGGTGAACCGCGATAGGTGAACCGCGATAGGTGAACCGCGATAGGTGAATGGCGAGGGATTACTGTATATGTATGTATTTGTGTGTATGAGTGTGTGTGTGTGTGTGTGTGTGTGTGTGTGTCTGTCCCCCACCATCGCTTGACAACCGATGTTGGTGTGTTTATATCTCCATTGGTTAGCGGTTCGGTAAAAGATATTGATAGAATAACTACTGGGCTTACAAAGAATATGACCCTGGGTCGATTTCTGCGACTAAATAAAAAACCCCTTTAAGGCGGTGCTCTAGCATGACCGGAGTAAAATGACTGAAATAAGAAATAGAATTAAAGACTAACTGTCCAAAAATATAGTTTTGCAAACTTTAAGCTGTAAATAATGCCAAAGTGTTTGCGGATCCCAACCCGCATCTCGTGGAATTCCTGGAATGACAATGGCCAAACTGATGTTTACCCAACCGTGAAAAAATATTTTTTCGCAATATTCCATCCAGCCCGTCCATTTCGGATGAACTTTTCGGATTTTAAAATGACCAGCTTGTTATTCAATCAACCGTGAAGAAATCTAAATATTTCTACAATCCATATAGCAGTGCGATTGGTGTTAGTGGTGGGTGTTAAAACGGCCAGCCTTTTATCCAGCCATGCCCAACCCATAGATTGTTTCAATTTTAGAAATCAAACTCCTGATGGTCAGCAAACCATGAAAAATATAAATAAATATGAAATCCTGAAACTGAAGGTTGTTCTAGTTTAAGAATGGCCATTCCTAACTGGTCAATCAACCGTGACAAATTTTAAATAATTCCGAAGTCCCCAGAGCATATCCCCGTTTCTATATAGATAATCATCCAGCCATGAAAATTTTTATAATATTTCTTAAATCCCCGAAACCCAAGGACTGCTGTGGTGTAAAAATGACCGTCCCGATAACGAACCAAGCGTGAAAAATCTTAATTCTGAAATACTAAAACCTTGGGCTTTCGATCTTGAAATGACCATCCTGCTACCCAACGAACCATGAAAAAAATAAATATATATATCTTGACACTACAAGCAAGCCACGGTCAGTTTTAATTTTTAAATTTGTCCATCTTTACAGGCAGCCATCTGTGATAAAAACGAAATAGTTTTGACTCTCTCAACCGTAACAGAAATTTCGTTAGCGCCGACTTCAACTTGATTTAGCTTTCAGCTGTTGGTTCTTAGCTATTAGCTTTTAGCATTTAAGCTGCAGGTTTGTTTGGTCATTACGGCTTTCAGGACACTAATGCCGAGTCGAGATAGTGTGGGCACGTGATAAAAAGTTTGCTTCGGAACCCTATATTTTCTGGTTCAATTCCACTGCGGAGAACTTTGTTCAACTGTCCTGTTCTATAGTCTCGGGCAGAGCATAGTTCTGTGATCATAAGTCGATTATATCGACCCCAGTGCGTAACTGGCCCTTAATTTATCGACCCCGAAAGGATGAAAGGCAAAGTCGACCTCGGCGGAATTTGAACTCAGAACGTAACGGCAGACGAAATACTGCTAAGCATTTCGCCCGGCATGCTAACGTTTCTCTTTTCTTTATTACCCACAAGGGGCTAAACACAGAGAGGACAAACAAGGACAGACAAACGGATTAAGTCGATTATATTGACCCCAGTGCGTAACTGGTACCTAATTTATCGACCCCAAAAGGATGTCAGGCAAAGTCGACCTCGGCGGAATTTGATCTCAGAACGTAACGGCAGACGAAATACTGCTAAGCATTTCGCACGGCGTGCTAACGTTTCTCTTTTCTTTATTACCCACAAGGGACTAAACACAGAGAGGACAAACAAGGACAGACAAACGGATTAAGTCGATTATATCGACCCCAGTGCGTAACTGGTACGTATTTAATCGACCCCGAAAGGATGTTAGGCAAAGTCGACCTCGGCGGAATTTGAACTCAGAACGTAACGGCAGACGAAATACCTATTTCTTTACTACCCTCTAGGGGCTAAACATAGAGGGGACAAACAAGGACAGACAAAGGGATGAAGTCGATTATATTGACCCCAGTGCGTAACTGGTACCTAATTTATCGACCCCAAAAGGATGTTAGGCAAAGTCGACCTCGGCGGAATTTGAACTCAGAACGTAACGGCAGACGAAATACTGCTAAGCATTTCGCACGGCATGCTAACGTTTCTCTTTTCTTTATTACCCACAAGGGACTAAACACAGAGAGGACAAACAAGGACAGACAAACGGATTAAGTCGATTACATCGACCCCAGTGCGTAACTGGTACCTAATTTATCGACCCCGAAAGGATGTTAGGCAAAGTCGACCTCGGCGGAATTTGAACTCAGAACGTAACGGCAGACGAAATACCTATTTCTTTACTACCCACAAGGGACTAAACACAGAGAGGACAAACAAGGA
>NW_021827864.1:7500-9865 GCF_006345805.1 Octopus sinensis
GTATTCCACAGACACGTGCATTCTCAATGTAATTTCTAGGCAGAATGTGCGACAAGGTTGACCCTTAAGGTACAATTCATCCGACGGGCCGACATAGTTTCCGTTATCTCAGTTTCAGTGACAAGTGTGTTTGCCATCTAGTGTGATCGAACCTCGCATTTCATGATTGCCGAGTAAACTTCTTGACCATGCATACCCCTAAAAAGACGGTTATAGTAACATACATCAGCATCGACTAACAGTCTAAACAACACCACCAACACACACACACGCACACACACAATATTAGAGACAGCCGGTTGCTCAGTTGGAAAACAGCCGCCACCTCAGTGTATTGAGCATTGCGACACCTGCACAAGTACTTTCTGAGATGCTGACATTGCAGTTTTATCATTATCTCACTATATTTCACATCAGACAATGGACATTATAGGAATGACTGGGGCGGGAGGAAGTGCTAGCGTGTCACCTACTCCTTTTGCATATAACATGTGCAGTTAAGTGTGGACGAGTGACTAATATATCATTACAGCGACCAAAATAATTTTAATTATTATTTTTATTTATTATTATTATTATATATTTTTTGCTTGCTACACCAGGCTAGCTCCTATCCAGACTCTGATCTAAAAGGACATTACTCTAGATCTTTCATTGGGAAGACTCGTTAAACTTAACGAATTTTTTCATGTGATTATCTGTCACATGTAATCTCTTCGTGTTTTCCATAAAGACAAACATAATCGCGGTTTCTATTTGAAATACTTCTTACACGATCCTTGTTCTTTCTTTATAGTTCTTTATGTTTTATATTGTTCCAATCACTAGATGCGGTCGTGCTGGGGCACCACCCTGAATTTTTGGTAAAAAAAATCGACCCCAATACATATTTACTTATTTTTTCTTTTCAGCTTGGTACTTATCCTATCGGTCCTCTTTACCGAACTGCTAAGTTACGAAGCGTAAACACGCCAATACCGGTTTCCAAGCAGTGAGGTGGCGGGTGACAAACACACACACACACGCACGCGCGTGCGCTCGAACGTGTGTGTTTGTGTATATATATAATATATATATATATATATATATATATTATTATATATATATGACTGAATCAAGTAAAAGAATAAAAGAAGATAATATACACACACACGACCGGCTCCTTTCTGTTTCCGTCTATTAGATCTACTAGCGTAGCTTGTGTGTGTGCCGTCCAGGGTGGCCCTTCCATTTGCCGTCCCTGGATCTCACGAAAAACACATATTGTCTACAGCGGACCCAAAAGTGCCGTCCAGGGCGGAACCCACCTCCCCTAGCTAGGCCAGTGATCAGATCCACTCTCAAGGATTTAGTCGGCCCGGGGTATATTAGAAGACACTTGCGGAAGGTGCTGCGTCAAACAAATACTGATGAAAACCTCACTATCATTCTTCGTGCGCATCGATGGAGAGATCAAATGAGACCGTTCAACTACTAAATGAATCCTGCTGATGTCCTTGTGTTAGAGTTACGAAGTTCTTGCATTTTTGCAAGTTCCATTGTCATAAAGTACACTGTCCAAGTATTTTAACCAATTTTAAAGTAATCAAGATTTTGTATGTATTTTGTAAAATCATTAATTACCTAGTTGGTGTTTAAGAGCATAACAAAATTACTGTGAAAGATTTTGATTTAAATAAGAGTATTTTATAAAATATATGAAGTCTTTTATGCTAGAATTAGATGTAGACGGAGAAAATCAAGAGATTTAAAATGTTGCACTCAAACCGTGCAACATAGCTTTAGGCCAAATTTCTAGCAAAAATGTTTAGTCACTTCTATACCAGGTTAGCTGCAATCCGGCGGTCTTATGGGCAAAGGTATTTCCGTTTTAACCATCGTTTTTCGTGGAATATAGGACTACATTATCTAATGTGCCCTTATCTTTGACGGGTGATTGTGATTTAAGGTCCATTTGGCTGCAGTTTTTAACACTTCGAACACGGCGTTAAGTTTCCTCACCGGTTAGAGCTCTTGAAAGTGAAAGAGAGAAATGAAAGAGAGAGGGAAGAGACAAACAGACAGTCGTTTTTTTGTATCCTTTTAATATCAAAAATGAAAAACGAAAACAAAAACACTCATCAAATGAGAGGAAGATAATCGTCTTCCTTCATCTTGAAACCTTGAATATTTTCCTTTAAAATACTCTTACATGACAAACTAATTACAATTCTTTTTGGCAATATTTTATAATTATTTCTCCTCCTCAGGGAAACATAGAGTTGCTGTTGTAGTTTAGGGTTCTTTCACCCCTGATCGAATACACTTATGATCAAAAGTATCCCAGCCGGCAATATTCCCCAGTTTTTTTGTTTTAAGAAGCATG
>NW_021827865.1:0-2500 GCF_006345805.1 Octopus sinensis
ATTATGGATACATACAATATTAGGTTTTTTTTGCATTATGGTTAGATTAATTTAATAATTTATCTACTTTGATAGCACATTGTGTCTCAGAGACAAAATGAGTGACTACATACATATACATATATACACATAATAACATGAATATTTATATATATAAATAATATATATAAATATATATATTATATATATATATATTATATATATATATATAATATAAATATATATATATATGTATTTGAATGTATATATCTATATAACTATGCATGTATATGTATATATATATATATATATATATATAATATATATATATATATATATATATATGTATTTGAATGTATATATCTATATATCTATGCTGTATATGTATGTTATGCTATATCTATATATATATATATATAATATATATATAATATATATAATATTATATATATATAATAATAAATAAATGGAGTTTAACGCAGGTATAAATCATTTATATATAATATATATATGTATGTATGCGTAGAGAGAGAGAGAGGGGGGGAAGAGAGGGAGAAATGTAGGTAGAGTGTAGAAATAATGATATCGATGAGTCATAGAGAAAAATGAAAACATATAAGGTGGGTGAGAGCATCAGAAAGTGAAAATATTTAAATGTACACTGTGTAATTGCAAGTTTCAATTGAGGAAGACATTGAGGTTGTAATTGTCGTCAGAGGAAGAAAGCAAAATGTATGAAAAAAAAAAAGAAATCAGAGCTTGAGCAGTATTGGAGAGAGCAATAAGTACAACTAAACGAAACACGGAACCTGAGGAGAAATAAATAGTTTGACGTAAAGTAAACGTGCTGAAACAAGCATAAGTAAAAAATAAATGTGAACACAAGGGAAAAGTGGTGTAACGTTTAAAGTAAGGAGATTAAGGTTTATTGCATAAGAAGAGATATAAACACAATCATCTACGCTAGTAATAAAATATAATAATAAAAGAAAAAGATTAAGAGAGATAATGGGAAAGATACAAACATAAAAGGAGGGAAATATTTAAGAAAAAAAAAGAGAGCGGTACATAAATGGAAGAGGAAAAAAGAAAGGAAGAAGAGAGAATAGAAGAAGAAGAGCAAAAATAAATGGAAAGAAAAAGCTTGCATTGTTATATCAACGGTCCAAACATTCACATGGGCATATCAAAAACTTCACTCATTCATATATATGTATATATAAAATCAAGGATTGGCTCAGGCCGTGTCTAAATTAGTAGCACCAGCTGATAGGATTATCTAAAGCCTTTTTCAGTCAAGTTTTGTGGTCCATTCAAGTAGGGAGTTCTCGTAGAATAAATTGTATCTAGGTATAGGAGGCTTATCTGGTATTCCCTTTAAAGGTGATGGGATCCTTTTCCTCTTTGATCAGCTTTGGGATAATGTTAAACAGGTCAGGGCCTGTTGAGGAAAAGAAATTGTGTCGCAGTGTACCTGTATGTTGTAATTCTGAATTGGGCAGAGGACGTACAGCCCGTTGTTCCAGCCTTGGTTGAACTCTGAAATTGATGTTCAGGTCGTTTGGGTAATGCTGGCAATGTGTACTCCACATCGTGCAAATGACGTCCCGCTCGCGGCGGCGCTGGTGGGAGTAGAGTTTCAAGGCTTTATGTCGGTCCCAGTAATCGAGATCACTCATGTCCTTAATTCGTATAGTGAGTGCCCTCTGGAGTGACACAACTTCTGAAATGTTTTGTTTTGTATTATAGGAAGAACCCAGGGGACAGCAGTATTCGAGGTGTGGCCGTACAAAGGAGGAGAAAAATGGAATATATATATATCATATATGTATATATACATATATATATATATATATATATATATGTATGTATTATGTATGTATATGTATATGTATTGTATATATGCATATATATATGTATATATATTTGTATATATATATGTCTATATATATATATATATATATATGTATATATATATATATACTTATTATGTGTGGTATGTGGGTGTGTATGGTTATCTGTGTATATATACATATATATATGTGTGTGTGTGTGTATATCTATATATATTGTATGTATGTATGTATGTATGTATGTATGTATGTATGTATGTATGTATGTATGTATGTATGTATGTGTATGTATACAGCTCGATAACCATCTCATAGTCGAGGAGTATTGTTGTTGATGTAAATGGCGATATATTTCGTTAGGTGTCTCCATGTTGGATATGAAGTAGAAAGTCAATCTTTTTTTTGTTTATTTCCCTTCAGGCCAATCAGTTTCCAGGTAGAATTATGCTTCCTCTTCCAAGTCGATCTGTTTTTTCTAAAGTTAGTTTTTCATGCTGATGTTTTTTTCTCGTATTGACTGAAGATGTTCGTATTATTTTTATTTGTCTGTAGGCTCTATACTGTACATTATGTGGATGACTGTGCGACAATATAATAGTGTGTGTGTGTATATATATATATGTGTGTCTGTATATATATATATGTGTGTGTATGTGTGTGTGTGTGTG
>NW_021827865.1:5000-9679 GCF_006345805.1 Octopus sinensis
ACATATATATTCAGGGTGGTGCAAAAGTAGGTAAACAGTTATGAAGAAAGAAAATACGCACAATACTGATTTATTTTTAATAAATAAATTAAAATCTGCGATACAAGTATTGTAGTTATGATAAATGTACTATTATGATTAATGACACTGAAAATATAACTAATTTAATGTGGCAATGATTTTAATGAAATAAGTATTATTAAATTGATGCGATACTTATTGTTTACCTACTTTTGCACCACGCTGTATGTGTAAATATGTTTATAAATAAATACATAAATAATTAAAAACTATATATATATAATAGTGTACCTTTAAACACAAGAGAAACTATCTTTAACCGGTAATTTTACACGCTAGAAAAAGCAGTCAAAACGACCAAAACCGCATTTAAGAGCAATTTTCGAAGGGAATGAAAAATAAAAACTGCTACCTTGTTATTTTTTAAAGTTATACCTAGGTTTCAATTTTTTTTAGCAAATAAAATAATCTGCTAGGCGAATTCTCATCAGTAACCGTGCCATAACATTAACATATAATTTAGATACAAATAACACGTGTTTCATTATTATATGTTATAATCTTTAAATTTCACCGCGAAATGCAGTTTCAGTCGGCAGTAAATGAAAAATGCTGAACCTATCTTCGAAATGCTAAAATCATATACGTAAACTATATAGGGTAGCTATTTTTTTTAGAAATTTCACCAACAGTGGCCTAGCATGTATAAAAAGTCAATAGACAACATATTCCCAATATAAAATAGTGTACATTTAAAGACAAAAGAAAACTACCTTTTAACAGGTAATTTTACACGCTAGAAGAAGCAGTCAAAGCAGTCAAAACCACATTTAAGAGCAATTTTTGAGGGAAATGAAAACTAAAAGAGCAATTTTCGAAGGGATGTTTTTAGTTTTCATTTCCCTCAAAAATTGCTCTTAAATGTGGTTTTGACTGCTTTGACTGCTTCTTCTAGCGTGTAAAATTACCGGTTAAAAGGTAGTTTCTCTTGTCTTTAAATGTACACAATTTTATATTGAGAATAATGATTGTGCAACTAAAAACCGAGTGCCTTTTTGGCCAGCTGAAAGCAGTTTTGGCAGACACGCGTCTCACACAAATCTTCAGTGGTAACGGACTGAACTGAACCGTAACTAATCTGTACATCCTCTAATAACTCACAGATGGTGATTCGACGATTTCCCCTCACAGCTGCATATATATCTGCGATGCTTTCTCAGTTCTGCTGGTTGCGGTTCTTCCAGAACGTTCTTCAATATCGACATTTTTTAGGCCATTTTAGAAACGTCTGAAACATTTGTACACTTATGTGCGGCTCATGCACTCCTCTCCATACACTTTCTGCAACTTTGCGTAGGCCTCTGAGCAGGTATCGCCATGGCAACTTTCTCTGTCATGGTCAATGCGACGATCACACGCTACACACCTTCCTTCCAAGCACAGCTGTAAACAACGGAAGTGAGCGAGGACATTGAAACTACGTTCACATACACAGCAGAGTTAAGGTAAATCTGTGCCAAGCGGCTTTACCCCGTTTTTTTAGCTTCGTTACTATGGCATCAGTCCTGATACTTATTGATCAGACCTCGTAAATAACAAGATATCTTTGATACGGCGCTGTGTTCCGATTCTTAACGGAATTTCCTCGTTATGAGAATGATTTATTCATTCACAACATTTATTCAAAGAAAAACAGTTTTATGGTATTCCATGTTAGTTGCAGCGTAGTACATCGTTTGTTATTTATTGTTTTCTATACCAATAGCTTTTGGCATAAATCTAAGATCTTACCATCCATATTTCTTATATCTTTCAGCATATTTTCTTTTGCGTAGGAGGTTTCAGTGCACATACTCTCAAGAAGAATAATACAATACAATACGTAATTTAATCTATGGAGAACCATAATTAACGCGAAAAAAAAAATTAACTAACGCAAAGAAAATAAATAGTAATTTTTCCTATTATTGTTTCAAATTCTTGAATGCAGAGAAGTTTCGAGCTAATATAGATTTGCTGCCTATAAACGATGCAGAAACACGGAAAGTATTTTTGGCAATATATGCTTCTGTCGGAAGAATTCTTTGAATTATTGTTTTACTTCTCCAGAAAGAAGAAGTAGGATATTTCTTTTTTTTAATTTAAAGACCAAACTTCAAAATTGGAAATTGGATAACATAATTTTCGAAATTTGAAATTAATGTTGAATGCCAAAAGTGCTGAAAAAACGTAAAGCTTTTAATACTATGAATATCTACATAGAAATATTAGTTGGTAATTTTTTTTAGCTTAAATTAGGACATTGAGTACTCTCTGAGAATTTCTTAAAGGTACAATGGAAGATATACTTAATACTCTCTCTCACTCTCACACACATGCACACATACATACATACATACACACATGCACGCACACACACAGAAAGACGCACAGAATAGCACACCTTCATCCTTATGTTTATCTCTTACATATTTCAGTCATTAGACTGCGGCCACACTGGAGCACAATCTTGAAGAATTTCTGTCGAACGAATCGAAGTCAGTGCTTATTTTTATAAAGCCGGTTACTTATTCCATCGTGCTCTTTTGCCGAACCGCTAGGATAAGGAGACGTAAGCACACCGACGCCAGTTGTCAAGTGGTACTGGAGGAACAAACAAAGACACAAAGATACACGCAGACATATACATGTGTAAGTGTGTGTGTGTGTGTGTGTGTGTGTGTGTACATCCAAATTGAAGCAATTGAGTAAATAAAATCCGGGCTACATATGTTTCATAGCAAACAGAACCCCGAAAGTTGTAATCACTCAACGAGCGGTATTCCAGAGTCTACTCATCAGGTCGACGATACCTTAATGAAATGAAGGTTACACTGTCAAGGGATCACATGCTAACTCGCAGAAGATTTGATCGGATATATATATATATATGTATACAAGACGGGCTTCTTTCAGTTTCCGTCTATCAAATCCACTCACAAGGCTTTGATCGGGCCAAGGGTATAGTAGAAGCAACTTCCCCAACTTGCCTTGCAGTAGGACTGAACACAGAACCATGTGGTTAGGGCACAAACCTTGTAACACACGGCCACACAACATTCCTATAATGAATGCGTGTGTTTTTGTGTCTGATGAGAAGTCAATAAGATCCGAAAATCGGATAAGTCTGTTCCTCGGTTTTTTCCAATCTACGGAGAAACACATTAATTAACTCTGTTTAAAAAATTACTTTCGAGGATAAATCTCTCTCTCTCTGTCTGTGTGTGTCTCTCTCTCTGTATCTCCTTCTCTCTGTCTGTGTCTCTCTTTGTCTGTGTGTGCCCCTCTCTCTCATTCTCCCCTCTCTCTCTATATATATATAAAAACACGCAAACATATATATATATATATATATACATAGGGTGGGATTTCATACAGTTTCCGTCAACCAATTTCACTCATAAGGCTGTAGTCGCCCTGAGGCAACTGTAGAAGTTAGTGGCTCAAGGTACTGTGTAGTGGGATTGAACCTGAAACCACATGGTTTCAAAGCAAGCTTCTTAACCTTGCAGCTACGCTTATGCCAAGTTCAAAGTATTTAAAAAATACAAAAGAAACAAAAATGAAATAAATTCTGCTGCCAGAATATTTTAAGAGTTTTAGCGTCATTTATTTACCATAAATTCTTTGGCTTTTTTGAAAGCGTTGTCTAGTTGCTTCTTCGTAATCTTTTCATTTAATAATCAGACAAAGGTTCACAGCAGGCATGTTTTAGTGTCTTAAAGAATGTTTCATGGAACTTTATTGTGGATAGAGACGGAGACAGAGCGAAAGAAGCAGAGATGGAAGAGAAGATAAGAAAAACGGAGAGAGAAAATGAGATAAGTGACAAGTGCATACGAAAATGGGAGTAATTTGCAACGGGCGGGCGGGGTGGAGGAGAAATTAGAGAAGAAGGAACTGGCTGTTATAGTATTTTGTTATTATGAGGGGATTAGGGAGATGTAATGGAGGCAAGTGGAGAAATGTATGCCGGGATACGCATACGTGATTGCGTACATACATACGTACAAATATACACACACACAGATACACATATGTACACATATATCTATATAAACACACACTCGAACACTACAAAAACACACAAAACACACATACACTTATATGAATATATATGTGTATATATTTATATATATATATATATATATATATAATATATATATATATATATATATATATATATATATACGCGCATATATATATATACAATATATTCATATATATGAATCTATCTATCTATCTATCTATCTATCTATTTGTCTATCTATTTATCTACCTTTTTCACTAACTCTCTCCCGCCGTCTTTCTCTATGAATATACATACATGTATGCACACACATATACACACATATACACATGTATATATATATAAACACTCACTGAACAACACTTATAAAACAAAAATGCATCGATAGTGCAAAACCATACACACACAAACATACATACATTTATACATACACACAGCCATACATATATTTATACATTTATACATATAATCATACATACATACATACATACATACATACATACACAAGCATGTGCGTGTATATATCATAAAAATATATGACACATCTCCCCAATACACAAACATACTCACACAATCTCTCTGTCTCTGT
>NW_021827866.1:0-2500 GCF_006345805.1 Octopus sinensis
GCGCGCTTATTCAGTCACCGGGCTCGATATGAATCACGACTATAGATACCCGAATTTGGTTAAACTGCACCGCAAATGTGGGAGAAGTTAGGAATCTAAATCGAAGGGGACAGACACTCACACAACTAGAGTTTTATATATATAGATATCACCACCCACTCCTTAATTCCCTACTGCTTGCTACCAGTCATCATCCAACATTCCGCCACTGCTGCTAGTAGCCTCGTCCACCATACACACACATACACACACACACGCACACACTCACACACACACCCTTGTCATCTCGCACACCTCTTTTACCATTCAGTCTCTGACCCGCTCTTTTGTTATTAAAAACACTTTTCCTTCCTTTTGACCACTTCCGTCCTTTTAGTATGTGACCTCGTGTAGACTACCTGCAGTTTTTTTTCCTCTGTCCTTCCCATCTCGGGATGTTTCTTTCTCCTATGTTTCCGACGAAGAGCTCCGCTTGAAACGTCAAACCCTCCTTCTTCCCTTCTTTCCTGAGCGTCCAATAATACTTTATTTGTTCCACATCCTTGCGTTGTTGTTTTTTGTTTTCTTGTTTATATATATATGTGAAAATAGTAATGCAATACGAGAGTATTGCTTTCCAGTAAAGGATAGCCCGTGAGGGTAAAATTATACATAAAAGAATACATATATCTTTTGTCTTTTACTTGGTATATATATATATTATATATATACACTTGTTACAATCATTGAACTGCGACCATGCTGGAGTACCACTTTCGTGGATTTAGTCAAACAAATCGAACATGTTCTTTAACTCTTGTACATGCTGTGTGACACTCTTTTGTCGAACTGCTCACAATGTAGCGGTTTTCAAGTGGTGGAGGGAACATGCACAACACAAACACACATATACACACACACAGACACATAACATATATACTTACATACATACATGTATGTATGTACGTATGTATGTATGTATGTATGTATGTATGTATGTATGTATGTATGTATGTATGTATGTATATAAAGGTTTTGTGATTCAGTCTAACTTTTAGCCTCGCCGTTAGAACCAATGAGAATTTTTAAATCTAGTTTTTAGACTATTTCCAGCCAGTCATAAATATAGAATTTGCAATAGAAGAACGTTTAAGGTTACCGATTCTTCTAAAAACTTCGCTTCTTTTATAAACCAGCAGAACACAAAGATTCTTAACAAAACTAACGACGCCGCGGAAAAATCTGGCCCAAAATGTAATCATAAAGATCCGGGCAGCTGTCCTTTAAATGGAAATTGTTTAATCAAAGGCATAGTTTATAGAACCAAGGTTCAGCTGGACAACACAAATACGCACAAAATATACTCAAGTTCCACAGAAAGCAGTTTCAAAGCGAGATTATATTCCCACAGAAATGCTTTTAAGTAAGTACCCGTAAACAGATCTGCAGCGAGTTCGGATAAATATATATGGAAGTTAAATGAAACAGGTTCTTCCTCGTTTAAGATTTATTGGTCCATTTTGTGTATACTCTTTATTCTTTAACTCTTTTACTTGTTTGAGTCATTTGACTGTGGCCATGCTGGAGCACCGCCTTTAGTCGAACAAATCGACCCTATGACTTATTTTATTGGCAACTTTTGCCGAACCGCTAAGTTACGTGGACGTAACACACCACCATCGGTTGTCAAGCGATGTTGGGGGGACAAACACAACACATAAACACCACACCCACAACACATATATATATATATATATATATATATATATATATATATATATATATATATATATATTATATATATATATACGACAGGCTTCTTTCAGTTTCTGTCTACCAAATCCACTCACAAAACTTTGGTCGGCCCGAGTCTATAGTAGAAGACACTTGCCCAAGGTGCCACGCAGTGGGAATGAACCCGGAACCATGTGATTGGTAAGCAAGCTACTTTATTTCATATAATTTGCCATTTAGGCAGTTACAAAGAGGGGACAAACAAGGACAGACAAACATAAAGGGTGAAGTAGCTTTACACGGTTAAAAATTTCGAATGAAATTACGAATGAGATTATAAACAATGAATTTTACGAAGACAATGTTTAAAAATATTACATATGGGTCATGTCGAAGGACAGACACCCAGCCATCTGGGTAGAACCTTTATTTCTTGTTCCGGCCACACTTACCTGGTGCCAAACATACCCAGCTTGCATGCCACAGGCTTCCATCTTTTCACAAACATATCTCGTGGCAGACACCTCTTCTCCAGCTTGATCTTACTACCGAGGTGGTAACTAAAAAAAGTTAACCAACCCCTGGCCGGAGACAAAGGTACCTGTCACTATACCTTTCGTACGCGTCTTCCATACTGTTTCTTTCTGTATGGCTACTACGCAGAGAAAACAAGCCTTCCTTTCCCTGCTGAGGAAAGGAGGTGGCACAATCTCGATGATAGACTCAAAACAACGCAGCAAAACTCTTACCGAGAAGAAAAACACGTCCAAACCGTAGTAAGGTAAGC
>NW_021827867.1:0-2500 GCF_006345805.1 Octopus sinensis
AATTTATTATATAGAAGGAGCTTCTAGAGGACTAGAACTGTTTCATTCAAGACAAATCTTCAGGAAGATATATATATATGTACATGTATGTGCGTGTCTGTGTGTGTGTTATGAGTGTCTGTGTGTACGTGCGTGTGTTTGTGTGTCTTATTTGTCCCCAACATCGCTTGACAACCGCTGCTGGTGTGTTTATGTCCCCGTAAACTAGCGTTTCAGCAAAAGAAACTAATAAAATAAGTACAAGGCTTACTGGGGTCGATTTGCTCGACTAACGACAGTGCTCCAGCATGGCCACAGTCACATGACTGAAACAAATGAAAGAATAAAAGAATAAATGTAATTATGAACACTCACACACGCGAACACACGTATATACACACATACACACACACACATTTTGCTGCTCTATGTGTTTATTTATTGAGTTATTCATCCTATATATATGTGTTTTGTGTGTATGTATATAAATATTTTATGCACATATGTATGTGTGTATACGCGTGTGTGTATATACAATAGAAATCTCCATTAACTACTCCCCACCCCAATCATTCCACCTGTTTAATTAATTTCATTCCTTCTCTTCTCTTTTTCTGTGAGTTTTTCTTTTAATTCTTCACCACCCGACTCCCCTTTCAGACACCATTTTTAATGTTTTTATTCTTTTCTTTTTCAGGTTAATCCTCGAGATGAAGATGGTCGAACACCGCTGCACTTGGCCTGTTGGAGGGGACACTTGCACAATGTCAATCTTTTGTTGGGTCACAATGGCATTGATGCCAATGTGGTTAACAACGATGGAGACACACCACTGCATGAGGCAGTTCGGAGGTAAGTCCCCATTGGATCTGGAATATCCAAATCTGTTTCTTTTATGTTTTCAATAATGTTTGTTTCTTTTTCATTCAGTCACTCATGTCATAATCCCACCATGGGGTCATTGTCTTCCTTCTCTCTTTCGCACTGTAATCTACTTCATTAATTAATCATCACCATAATTGTTATTGTTGTTGCCTGACTGGACACTTTACATCATCTCGTTCTCCATTACCTCAACGTCACAGGTTCAAATCCTCTCTCTTCTTCTTTTCATCACATCTAGAACTACTTTCTCTCTCTCTCTCTCTCTCTCTGTCTCTCTTTCTTCCTCACTCTCTCTCCTTTGTAGTTTCCCTATTTACTCCGACCCTGGGCTAAATAGAGAATAATTCCCTTACAGTATTTACATTTGTCTCTTTTATGTTCCATGTTCAAATCCTACCAGAATATTTACTATCACTCTGGGGTCAATATAATCTGTACCAGTAATACCAGGGGTTCCTTAATAAACTGTCTTCCTTCTTTCTCTTGTTCTTGTTTCTTATTACTTTCAGAGGAAATAAATTGTGTTATTTTATTTACGACTCTTTACGTTCAGTGGTGTGTGTGTGCCTAAGTATAGAACTTAAATACTGGAAAACTCACTAAGATGATGATGATGAGATGATGATGGTGATAAGGAGGTAATGATGAAATATGATGAATGATGATGATGATCGATGATTATGATGATAATGATGATGAGGATGAAGTTGATGATAATGATAATGATGATGATGATGATGGATGATGATGATGATGATGATGATGATGATATGATGATGTGATGATGATGGTGATGATGATAGGAGAGGATGAGGATGATGATGATGAGATGATGATGGTGATGATGATGATAGGAGGATGATGGATGATGATGTGATGATGAGGAGTATGACAATGATGATAATGATGATGATGAGGATGATGATGATGATAATGATGATGATGATGATGATTATGATGATGAGGATGATGATGATGATGATTATGATGTTATTATTATGATGATGATGATGATGATGATGAGGATGATGATGATGATGATAAGGATGTTGATGATGATGATGATGATGATGATGATGATGATGATGATGATGAGGATGTTAATGATGATGATGATGATGAGGATGTTGATGATGATGATGATGAGGATGATGATGAGGATTATGATGATGATGAGGATGATGATTATGACGATGATGATGAGGATGATGAGGATGATGATGATGAGGATGATATTGATGTTGAGGATGATGATGAGGAGGAGGAAGATGATGATGATAATGATGATGATAATGATGATGATGGTGATGATGATGATGAGGATGAGGATGAGGATTAGGAAGAGGGTGATGATGATTATGATGATGATGATGATGATGATGATAATGATGATTATGATGATGACGATGATGATGATGATGATGAGGAGGAGGATGAGGATGATGATGATGATGATGATGATGATGATAATGATGATGAGGATGATGATGATGATAATGATGTTGAGGATGATGATGATGATGATGAGGAAGATGATGATGATGTTGAGGAAGATGATGATGATGATGATGATGATGAGGATGATGATTAAGAGGAGGAGGATGATGATTATGATGATGATGATGTGATGATGATG
>NW_021827867.1:7500-10272 GCF_006345805.1 Octopus sinensis
TTTGTGTCTATCTATTTCTTTCTATCTATCTATCTATCTATCTATCTATCTATCTATCTATCTGTCCGTCTGTCTGTCTGTCTGTCTGTCTGTCTCACTCTCTCTCTTTATCTCTCTCTCTGTCTATCTATCTATCTATCTATTTATCTATCAATCTAACTATGTATATACATACATACATATATATATATATATATATATATATCAACAATTAAGGAACGGCCATAATAGGCCATTCACCCACTAGAAATAACAGCCAAATCTTCTACCGCAAATAAAGATTAATTCCGTAAACAGGAGAAAATTAAAAAAACATTTACCCTGTAATTTCTTGTACGGTATACCGTTTCATCTGCTGTTTAATGGTAAACTAACCTGATTAAATTAAATCAAGCCAATCTTCCATAAGCCCTCAGATCTTCAGCAAGAAATAGCTCAAGTCGGAACAGATATTTACACGAGGCATCTCCAACCCTGCCAAGGCAATATCTGACCTAAAATTTTCAAATCATCGCACTCGCGCCAAATTTATCGGCAGCAAATAAATATAAGCCGTCGATTCCCTTACGGAATCAACCAAAAAATTCATAATTAATCAATATAGGGTGGCAAGAAAAGTTTTGTAGAATTTTTTTGCCACCAGCGGCCTAGTGGGAAAAAATTAAATAGTCATAGACCATTTTTAAGTTTAACATCAACAATTAAGGAACGGCCATAATAGGCCATTCACCCACTAGAAATAACAGCCAAAGCTTCTACCGCAAATAAAGATTAATTCCGTAAACAGGAGAAAATTAAAAAAACATTTACCCTGTAATTTCTTGTACGGTATACCGTTTCATCTGCTGTTTAATGGTAAACTAACCTGATTAAATTAAATCAAGCCAATCTTCCATAAGCCCTCAGATCTTCAGCAAGAAATAGCTCAAGTCGGAACAGATATTTACACGAGGCATCTCCAACCCTGCCAAGGCAATATCTGACCTAAAATTTTCAAATCATCGCACTCGCGCCAAATTTATCGGCAGCAAATAAATATAAGCCGTCGATTCCCTTACGGAATCAACCAAAAAATTCATAATTAATCAATATAGGGTGGCAAGAAAAGTTTTGTAGAATTTTTTTGCCACCAGCGGCCTAGTGGGAAAAAATTAAATAGTCATAGACCATTTTTAAGTTTAACATCAACAATTAAGGAACGGCCATAATAGGCCATTCACCCACTAGAAATAACAGCCAAAGCTTCTACCGCAAATAAAGATTAATTCCGTAAACAGGAGAAAATTAAAAAAACATTTACCCTGTAATTTCTTGTACGGTATACCGTTTCATCTGCTGTTTAATGGTAAACTAACCTGATTAAATTAAATCAAGCCAATCTTCCATAAGCCCTCAGATTCTTCAGCAAGAAATAGCTCAAGTCGGAACAGATATTTACACGAGGCATCTCCAACCCTGTTATGGCATCTCCAACCCTATTATGGCCGTTCCTTAATTGTTGATGTTAAACTTAAAAATGGTCTATGACTATTTAATTTTTTCCCACTAGGCCGCTGGTGGCAAAAAAATTCTACAAAACTTTTCTTGCCACCCTATATTGATTAATTATGAATTTTTTGGTTGATTCCGTAAGGGAATCGACGGCTTATATTTATTTGCTGCCGATAAATTTGGCGCGAGTGCGATGATTTGAAAATTTTAGGTCAGATATTGCCTTGGCAGGGTTGGAGATGCCTCGTGTAAATATCTGTTCCGACTTGAGCTATTCTTGCTGAAGAATCTGAGGGCTTATGGAAGATCGGCTTGATTTAATTTAATCAGGTTAGTTTACCATTAAACAGCAGATGAAACGGTATAACCGTACAAGAAATTACAGGGTAAATGTTTTTTTAATTTTCTCCTGTTTACGGAATTAATCTTTATTTGCGGTAGAAGCTTTGGCTGTTATTTCTAGTGGGTGAATGGCCTATTATGGCCGTTCCTTAATGTTGATGTTAAACTTAAAAATGGTCTATGACTATTTAATTTTTTCCCACTAGGCCGCTGGTGGCAAAAAAATTCTACAAAACTTTTCTTGCCACCCTATATTGATTAATTATGAATTTTTTGGTTGATTCCGTAAGGGAATCGACGGCTTATATTTATTTGCTGCCGATAAATTTGGCGCGAGTGCGATGATTTGAAAATTTTAGGTCAGATATTGCCTTGGCAGGGTTGGAGATGCCTCGTGTAAATATCTGTTCCGACTTGAGCTATTTCTTGCTGAAGAATCTGAGGGCTTATGGAAGATTGGCTTGATTTAATTTAATCAGGTTAGTTTACCATTAAACAGCAGATGAAACGGTATACCGTACAAGAAATTACAGGGTAAATGTTTTTTTAATTTTCTCCTGTTTACGGAATTAATCTTTATTTGCGGTAGAAGCTTGGCTGTTATTTCTAGTGGGTGAATGGCCTATTATGGCCGTTCCTTAATTGTTGATGTTAAACTTAAAAATGGTCTATGACTATTTAATTTTTTCCCACTAGCCGCTGGTGGCAAAAAAATTCTACAAAACTTTTTTGCCACCCTATATTGATTAAATAATAAATATATATATATATATAATATATATATATATATATATATATATATATATATGCGTCCGAAGAATGACACCTCCTTTTGGAGGAATATGGAAAAACATTTCATAGCTATGTTCTCCCCCAAATTAAATGGCTGAAACTTACTCAACATACATTGAAGGACAAATTTTTCGATTTACAATATGA